>NW_028114037.1:15000-145000 GCF_964289735.1 Phaethon aethereus | reverse complement strand
TTTGCTCCAAGGTCTGCGGCCTGAAAAGCCGCCGCTGATCTCAACTACAGAAACCCCTACAAGACAGATATCCTCCCGCCCCCCCCCTTCCCCCCCCCGGGATTGCAGGGGGCAATTTTTCCGCTTATCTCCCATGTATAACAGTGCATCAATTTTTTTATCCGCCTGGGATGATTCATGCTAGGCTATTTAACGCATGTACGGAAGCCATCTACACGCAAACTGGCATATTTTCTCTCTCCACGCTCCCACCACAAGGAATAGGCAATTCAATGCTATACGGATAATCTCCACTCAATAGGATTAAAACCTTTAACTGCTCCTTTATACCTCTCCATCTCTCTAGAATACGGCTATTCTCGAAACACACACTATCCATGGTAGCTGGACAACTCAACTCCATCTTCTCTCGTAGGGCCGGTATCTGTCGGACTGGGTTATCTATTGATCGTTCTTCTCACGTGAAATCAGCAACGCGCCGCATAGAAGATCCTACGTTACTAGCTTCAGGACCATTCTTTCCCCCTACACCCCTAGCACTACTTGCACTTTTGCGCCTCTGGTTCCTATATCAGGGCCATAACTTGGTAGTCCCTCTCTCCTCTCTCTTCACAGAAACATCTGGTTGGCTATTTATAATCGCGGCATCCGGGTAGCCTTTGCGCCTCTGGTTCCTTTTTTTGGGGGGGCGTCTTCAATAAACCCTTCCAGTGCGGGGCAGGTGATTCCAATCTCCTGACCTGAACATCACATGGTCGTCGGTCGGAATTTGGCCCTCAGGAATCCCCCGTGTCATGGTTGGTAGGTAAGTGGTATCATTTTGGCACTGATGCACTTTGAATTCCATTTTCTATGTTTCCTCCGCAAGCATCGAATTATGCTGCTATTTAGTGAATGCTTAATGGACATGCTTCATTTTTTTCGTATCATTTCGCAATTCCTCTAATTTTCTAAACAACGTTAGGAATTTTCTGTTAAAAATTCATCAAACGTTTGCGCAATCATACGTTTATCGTTTGCTTATACGTTAAATTTACCTATCAATCGGCACCGATATCCCATTAAAAAAGTTAGTACAAAAACTGCTTTCCCCCACACCTACGCTCCCCCGAATATCGAGCTAAACTAATCCACCAAACAAATTTCAAACCCCATTCTACACAAAATTTCCTACATCCATTACGATCATACTTAACAAATTTTTGAGTCATCCCAAACAGTCCTTGTAGCTTAACAACAAAGCATGACACTGAAGATGCCAAGATGGTCACCTCCCGCCCCAAGGACAAAAGACTTAGTCCTAACCTTACCGTTAGTTTCTACCAGACATATACATGCAAGTATCCGCACCCCAGTGTAAATGCCCCTACTTCTTACCAAGATAAAAGGAGCAGGTATCAGGCACACCCTACCCCGCGTAGCCCAAGACACCTTGCTTAGCCACACCCCCACGGGTACTCAGCAGTAATTAACATTAAGCAATAAGCGAAAGCTTGACTTAGTCATGGTACCACCCAGGGTTGGTAAATCTTGTGCCAGCCACCGCGGTCACACAAGAAACCCAAATTAACAGACTCCGGCGTAAAGAGTGGAGCCGCACTATCAAAGCAACCGAGACTAAAAAACAACTAAGCTGTCATAAACTCAAGATGTCCTTAAACCCAACCTCAAAACGATCTTGGCACTCCCACCTGATCAACCAAACCTCACGAAAGCTAGGATACAAACTGGGATTAGATACCCCACTATGCCTAGCCATAAATCTCGATGCTTCCCCCACCAAAGCATCCGCCCGAGAACTACGAGCACAAACGCTTAAAACTCTAAGGACTCGGCGGTGCCCCAAACCCACCTAGAGGAGCCTGTTCTATAATCGATAATCCACGATACAGCTCACCATCTCTTGCCAAACAGCAGCCTACATACCGCCGTCGTCAGTTCACCTCATCAGAGTCCAACAGTGAACACAACAGCCCAACCCCGCTAATAAGGCAGGTCAAGGTATAGCCCACGAGATGGCAGAAATGGGCTACATTCTCTAAAATAGAGTACCCACGAAAGGGGGCGTGAAATCACCCCCAGAAGGCGGATTTAGCAGTAAAGCGGAACAATCGAGTCCCCTTTAAACTGGCCCTGGAGCACGTACATACCACCCGTCACCCTCCTCACAAGCCCCAAACTCACATAACTAATACCCTCCCCCAGCTAAAGATGAGGTAAGTCGTAACAAGGACTTGATGATCTTAAAGGTCCTTTCCAACCTAGTGATTCTGTGATTCTGTGAAGGTAAGTGTACTGGAAAGTGCACTTAGCATATCGAGACGTAGCTATAATATTAAAGCATTCAGCTTACACCTGAAAGATATCCGCATCCAACCAGATCGTCTTGAGGCCAAATTCTAGCCCGACCACACACCCACCTGCACAACCCCAAAAACCCCCTCATCAACTAAACTAAAGCATTTTCACAACTTAGTATAGGCGATAGAAAAGACCCATTCAGGCGCGATAGAAACTGTACCGTAAGGGAAAGATGAAATAATAATGAAAACCCAACCAACAAGTAGCAAAGATAAATCCTTGTACCTCTCGCATCATGATCTAGCAAGAACAACCAAGCAAAATGAATTTAAGCTTGCCACCCCGAAACCCAAGCGAGCTACTTACAAGCAACTGCCCCGAGTGAACCCGTCTCTGTCGCAAAAGAGTGGGATGACTTGTCAGTAGTGGTGAAAAGCCAACCGAGCTGGGTGATGCCTGTAAAACGAATCTGAGTTCCCCCTTAATTTTCCTCTACGGACACCTACCTAACCCCCACGAAGCAAATTAAGAGAAATTTAAAGGAGGTACCGCTCCTTTAAAAAAGGATACAACCTCCACCAGCGGATAAACCCCCTCCCACCCATAAACTGTGGGCCTTAAAGCAGCCACCACCAAAGAATGCGTCAAAGCTCCACCGACTAAAAAAATCCAAAAACAACACGACTCCCTCCCTCCCAACAGGCTAACCTATGACAATAGGAGAATTAATGCTAAAATAAGTAACCAGGGATTAATCCCTCTCAGGCGCAAGCTTACATCACCACATTATTAACAGGCCCAATAATACCCCCAACCTCCTCACAAGACCGCATATTAACCAACCCTGTTAACCCAACCCAGGAGCGCCCATTAAGAAAGATTAAAATCTGTGAAAGGAACTAGGCAAACCCAAGGCCCGACTGTTTACCAAAAACATAGCCCTCAGCAACCCAAGTATTGAGGGTGATGCCTGCCCAGTGATCCTATGTTTAACGGCCGCGGTATCCTAACCGTGCAAAGGTAGCGCAATCAATTGTCCCATAAATCGAGACCTGTATGAACGGCTAAACGAGGTCTTAACTGTCTCTCACAGATAATCAGTGAAATTGATCTTCCCGTGCAAAAGCAGGAATGAACACATAAGACGAGAAGACCCTGTGGAACTTAAAAATCAACGGCCACCCCCTCCACAACTTCCCCTAACCAGGCACACAATCACCAAACACCTGGCCCACATTTTTCAGTTGGGGCGACCTTGGAGAAAAACAAATCCTCCAAAAATAAGACCACCCCCTTAACCAAGAGCAACCCCTCAACGTGCAAACAGCAACCAGACCCAATACACCAATACACTTGACCAATGGACCAAGCTACCCCAGGGATAACAGCGCAATCTCCTTCAAGAGCCCCTATCGACAAGGAGGTTTACGACCTCGATGTTGGATCAGGACATCCTAATGGTGTAGCAGCTATTAAGGGTTCGTTTGTTCAACGATTAACAGTCCTACGTGATCTGAGTTCAGACCGGAGCAATCCAGGTCGGTTTCTATCTATGACTAACTTTTCCCAGTACGAAAGGACCGGAAAAGTGAGGCCAATACCACAAGCACGCCTCCCCCCAAAACAATGAACCCAACTAAACCTACTAAGGGGACCCCAACCAATTAACCCCTAAACAAGGGCCGCTAGTGTGGCAGAGCTTGGCAAATGCAAAAGGCTTAAGCCCTTTACCCAGAGGTTCAAATCCTCTCCCTAGCTTTACCCACCCATGATTAAACCCACGACCCTAATCCACTTTACTATATTCCTCTCCTATATTATCCCAATCCTAATTGCCGTGGCCTTCCTAACGCTTCTAGAACGAAAAATCCTAAGCTATATACAGGCCCGAAAAGGTCCAAATATCGTAGGCCCCTTTGGCCTCCTTCAACCCGTAGCAGACGGTGTAAAGCTATTTATCAAAGAACCAATCCGCCCATCCACCTCCTCTCCCTTCCTCTTCATCATAACCCCAGTGCTAGCTCTCCTCCTAGCCCTTACGATCTGAATTCCTCTCCCCATCCCATTTCCTCTTACTGATCTAAACCTGGGCCTCCTCTTCCTCCTAGCCATATCAAGCCTGGCCGTATACTCAATCCTATGATCAGGATGGGCCTCAAATTCGAAATACGCCCTAATCGGTGCCCTACGAGCAGTAGCACAAACAATCTCCTACGAAGTAACACTAGCCATCATCCTCCTATCTGTCATCCTGCTAAGTGGAAATTACACCCTAAACACCCTCGCCACCACCCAAGAACCACTGTACCTTATCTTCTCCTCCTGGCCCCTTGCAATAATATGATATATCTCCACCCTTGCCGAAACAAACCGCGCCCCCTTTGACCTCACAGAAGGCGAATCAGAACTAGTCTCAGGTTTCAGCGTTGAATACGCTGCAGGGCCATTCGCCCTATTTTTCCTAGCCGAATACGCCAATATCATACTAATAAACGCACTAACAACCATCCTATTTTTAAACCCAAGCTCACTAAACCTCCTCCCAGAGCTATTCCCAATCGCCCTAGCCACAAAAATTTTACTTCTATCCTCAGGGTTCCTATGAACTCGGGCCTCCTACCCTCGGTTCCGATACGACCAGCTCATGCACCTCCTTTGAAAAAACTTCCTACCACTAACCCTAGCCCTTTGCCTCTGACACACCAGCATACCAATCTGCTACGCAGGCCTCCCTCCTTATGCAAGGAAATGTGCCTGAACGCTAAAGGGTCACTATGATAAAGTGAACATAGAGGTACACTAGCCCTCTCATTTCCTAACAAACAAACCTTAGAAAAGCAGGAGTCGAACCTGCACAAAGGAGATCAAAACTCCCCATACTTCCCCTATATTATTTCCTAGTAGAGTCAGCTAACAAAGCTATCGGGCCCATACCCCGAAAATGATGGTTCAACCCCTTCCCCTACTAATGAACCCCCACGCAAAGCTAATCCTCACTCTAAGCCTCCTCCTAGGAACAACAGTCGCAATCTCGAGCAACCACTGAATCCTAGCTTGAACTGGACGAGAAATCAACACCTTAGCCATCATCCCCCTCATCTCAAAATCCCACCACCCCCGAGCCATAGAAGCTGCAATCAAATACTTCCTAGTACAAGCAACCGCCTCAACATTACTACTCTTCTCAAGCATAACCAATGCCTGATCTACAGGACAATGAGAAATTACCCAACTAACCCACCCAACATCCTGCCTTCTGCTAACAGCAGCAATCGCAATAAAACTAGGACTAGTACCTTTCCACTTCTGATTCCCAGAGGTCCTCCAAGGCACATCCTTAAGCACAGGTCTACTATTATCAACAGTAATAAAACTCCCCCCAATCACCCTCTTCCTTCTAACATCCCACTCACTTAACCCAACCCTACTTGTCACCATGGCCATCGCCTCAACCGCCCTAGGCGGATGAATAGGCCTAAACCAAACACAAATCCGAAAAATCTTAGCCTTCTCGTCCATTGCACACCTAGGCTGAATAGCCATCATCCTCATCTACTCCCCCTACTGACCTTCTGCCTATACTCCTTAATAACCGCCACTGTATTCCTCACCCTCAACACAACCAATACCCTAAAACTACCCACATTAATAACCTCTTGGACAAAAACACCCACACTAAATGCAACCCTAATACTAACCCTGCTATCCCTGGCAGGATTACCCCCACTAACAGGCTTCCTACCAAAATGACTCATCACTCAGGAACTAACCAAGCAAGAGGTAACGACAACCGCCACAATCATCATCATACTCTCACTCCTCGGACTTTTCTTCTACTTACGCCTTACTTACTACTCAACAATCACACTACCCCCAAACTCCACCAACCACATGAAACAATGGCACTTTAACAAACCAACAAGCCCCTTAATCGCCATCCTTGCCTCCATATCAACCACCCTCCTGCCACTCTCCCCTATAATCCTAGCCACGCTTTAAACCCAGAAACTTAGGATAACCTGCCCCAAACCGAAGGCCTTCAAAGCCTTAAATAAGAGTTAGACCCTCTTAGTTTCTGCTAAGACCCGTAGGACATTAACCTACATCCCCTGAATGCAACCCAGGGACTTTAATTAAGCTAGAGTCTTACCTACCTAAGCAGGCAGGCCTCGATCCTACAACAATCCTAGTTAACAGCTAGGCGCCCAAACCTGACGGGCTTCTGCTTATCAGACTCCGGCACACTCTTAGCGTACATCAATGAGCTTGCAACTCAACATGAACTTCACTACAGAGTCGATAAGAAGAGGAATTAAACCTCTGTAAAAAGGACTACAGCCTAACGCTTAGACACTCAGCCATCTTACCCGTGACCTTCACCAACCGATGATTATTCTCCACAAACCACAAAGATACCGGCACCCTGTACCTAATCTTTGGCGCATGAGCCGGCATAGTCCGCACAGCCCTTAGCTTACTCATCCGTGCCGAATTAGGTCAGCCAGGAACTCTCCTGGGAGACGACCAAATCTATAACGTAATTGTAACCGCCCACGCCTTTGTAATAATCTTCTTCATAGTAATACCAATCATGATCGGTGGGTTCGGAAACTGACTGGTACCACTCATAATCGGTGCCCCCGACATAGCATTCCCCCGTATAAACAACATAAGCTTCTGACTATTACCCCCCTCCTTCCTCCTCCTACTCGCCTCCTCCACGGTAGAAGCTGGAGCAGGCACAGGATGGACCGTATACCCCCCTCTAGCTGGCAACCTAGCCCACGCCGGCCCATCAGTCGACCTAGCTATCTTCTCCCTCCACCTCGCAGGTGTATCCTCAATCTTAGGGGCAATTAACTGCATCACAACCGCTATCAACATAAAACCCCCAGCACTCTCACAATACCAAACCCCCCTATTCGTATGATCTGTCCTCATTACTGCCGTCCTACTTCTACTCTCACTCCCAGTACTTGCCGCTGGCATCACTATACTACTAACAGACTGTAGACCTGGCAGCCTTGCCCACCCCACCCCTCGGGGATCCCGGGGGGGGTGGGGGCAGGGGGGGGCGGGGTAGACCTGGCAGCCTTGCCCACCCCTCGGGGATCCCGGGGGGGGTGGGGCGGGGAGGGAGGGGGCCGGGCCAGGCGCCGCCATAGGGCCCGGCAGCCCTGCCGGTCTCCGGGGTGTTCACGCAGGAGCGGGGCCGAGGCCGCTCGAAGAACCGCCGCCAAAGGTGCACGGTTTGTGGGCAGCGTCGTAAAAAGCGCGAGGTCACGGGGTTCGACGGCAAGGTCCCCTCTCTTGCCCATCCCCCCTACGAAAGGGCAATCCCATCGGCATCGCCTCAGGGGCGCTTCCCACCGGCGTCGGGGGCGGAAGCGGCTCGGTGAGAGACTTCTTTGCGGATTAGGGAAAAGGGAGCAAGGGAGGTGCTCCCCGTCGCGTCATGAGGGTCAGAGCGGGACCGACAGCCGCCCCTTTAGTGCCGGAATCGGTACTGCTCGGCGGTAGGCCCGGCCGCCCTCGGCCCCGTTGCGAGGGAGACCCACGGGCCGCCCTCCGCCCAGTTCCCGCCCGGCCTGTGCCCCGTTCCGAGGTAGGCCCGGGCGTGCGGGCACGGTTCCGGCGCCAGGCCCGGCCGCCTTTCGCCCCGTTCCGAGGGAGACCACGGCCACCGGGCCCAGTTCCGGCCCTTTGCCCGGCGCCCTTCGCCCGGTCCCGGGGCGAGGCCCGGCCGCCCTTCGCCGGGTTCCGAGGGAGACCCAGGGCCGCCGCGGAGTAATCGCTGAGGGGCAATTTGGAAATTTACCCTCTAAGAACAGCCTTGAAACCAGGTGGAACGTAGCACTCCTGTACAACGGGTCTGTGCCGTGGAGACTCCCTGGACGGCCTTGGACGTTGGCAACATCGGGGGCACCTGGTGTGCTGACTCTGGGAGGGATTACATGGAGGGTGGAGCGGAGTGGAGACATCGCGGCCACGCTCTGTGAACGGGGGAGTTTAGGGATGCACGGTATGTACACCGATAAGCTGCGCTCGCGATGTCCTGGGCCGAGGACCTGTCAACTTTGATGAAGTGCTGTACTTAGAGTGAACTTTGCTAATTATAATATCATTATAATACTAAAACGCACACCCCTCTCAAAAGTTACCGCCCTCCCAAGGTGCGACCCCCTCCTCAATGAGCGTGCGCACTCAATTTTTCCTAGTTCCTAATTTTTCCAATTTTTCTCTCGAAGCGAGAGAATTCTGCACCAATCCCGAGAAAGGTATGTATGAGTAGAGTCACTCAAGCTCCACCTGCAAAGTAAAATACTATAAAATAGTGTTTTAAGGGCCGGATGTCAGGGAAGATACCATCGTCGTGTACTATTCTAACTTCTGGGATCAGTCGATGGGCTGAGCCTCTCTACCCCCTCCCCCCCCATCGGGACGCCGCTGGGTAAGATTCGAACACTTGGTCATACCAAGTGCCTCCCCGGGAAACTTAGAAATCTCTATAGAGTCACTTTATATCTTTCAACGCGTTTATAGCCAAGTAGCGTCACTCATACTTTTGGTATTTGCACGTGCTTTGCAGACAGTGAATTTATCACCGGCAACCCAAAGAACCTGCGTATCTGTTGCTTCAATAAATCGCACTATCGATTGACTCGGCCGCGTGTGCGTGTCCCCCTGAACGCGACCGTACCTTTGAGTGCGGCCGTGTTAGTCCAGGAGGTGCCCGGCTGAGCAGGTAGTGTGATGTTAGTAGTGCGTCCGGACCCGTGATAGTCCCACGAAGGTGTTGGGCGCGACCGGACTACTCACGCTAACTTTGGGCATCATTCAGAACCCAAGCTCAGCCGCCCCCAGTCCCTCTGATATCTGAGGATCGACTGGAAAGCAAGGGGGTTTAGTTTCTGCCAAATTGCTCTGCCTCTTACCGCAACAGAAAAAAAATTGGCGTAGTCGGCAGGATTGCCATGGATAAACTGCTGCAAAAATATGACCTTGCCCCTTCCCAGGCTGGGAAGGAGTGGGCTCAACAATTTTGGAAGGATGGAAAGGAAGCGATAGAGCGTGCTGAGCAGTGTCACGCTGCACAAAAGGATAGAGTGAAAAAAAACCAGAAGGGTTACCGGTGCGGTCTTAGGAACTTGTTTATCTTGCGCGCAACGAGAAGCTAAGGAAGCCCCTGCTCCCACACTGGTTTCCAATGCGGAATACAAAGCTTTGAAATCAGAAAATGAAGTGTTAAAATCATCATTAGCTTTTGAAAGGGAGACAGGAGAAAAATTAGGACTCCGAGTTGTGAGTGAAAACGACAAGCTTGTGAAGGAAAAGAGTAAGCTTATAAAGGAACGTGAAAGTGTTGTGTGCCAAAATAGAAATCTTAATCAGCTGTTAGACAAGGTGTGTCAGCTGTTAGATAAAATACCATCTTGTGCTCCAGTCACACAGATTTGCAGGTTAATACGTAAATTGGACACTGAAACGGGAAGCAGATTTGTGGAGTTTTGTAACAATGACAAGGAGACTGGAGAAACCTCTAATTCTGACTCTCAACTGCTCCCCTTACAACCCTCGATTAAAACTGAGACTGTCGTTAATGACGATGATGAGGTCCGCACTACCGTGCGCACGATTCCGTGGTCACCAGCAGAGTTGATAAAAATACAGGGAAAATTCTCAAGGCGACCAGGAGAGTCAGAGGTTGAGTATTTGTGGCAAGTTTCCCTTGAGGGAGGAGACCGGATTATGTCGAGCGAGGAAGCAGCAGGAGGCTTTTGGGGACCAGGAGTGTTTTTAACCACCAACCCAGGGGAGCATAGTTATTCTTTGACCTCACAGGTTGCATTTTGGGCAGGCAGCATAGATCCCCAGCTGAGGGGAGAGCCAACAGAAATTAAAAGAAATTAAAGGCTGTTCTGATCCAGCCGAGGCAGTACAGAAAGCAGCCTGCATCCAAGCGACGTACGACAGGAATCAGCTTTTAAACCCACCGACGCTAGCTCCAGTCGACCCGGCACAATTAAACCCCCTCATTCATGGTCGCTCTGATTGTCTCAAGATGTATGTAACAAACACCCAGGATCGTATACAAACCACTATAAACGACGCTGGTCGCAGTCGAAAGAACCAGGGTCAAATTACTAACATACCCACTTGGAGTAGCTTTATACAAGACCTAGATAAATACGGACGCCGAATGGGTTTGTGAAATATGTTTATCTGATTCGTGTGATGAAGTGTAACCTTCTGGACTTTCATGGATTTCTCCTGCACCATAAAAAGGGGTGTTTTACAGGAGAAAGTTAAACTATTTTGCTGGTATATCAGCTCAAACCAGTTTGACCACTGACCGCATACTATTGTGTAAAGAAAGTGCATGCATAAGGTTTGGGGTCATCCTGGGGGCACGCCGAGGGAGATTCGAGAAGACTCTAGAAGGAGAAGAGGGCATGCGCTGAAGAAGACACGCCTATTCATGAATATGTATTGGCGAACAGGATCACGCTGAGGAAGAGTCGAGAAGATTCTAGAAGGAGAAGAGGGCATGTGCCAAAGAAGACACGCCTATTCATGAATATATATTAACGGACAGGATATAAACCAGGAACAGGAACTGAACCGCGTGCGTCTTGGTGGAGCGGAGACTCCCGGCACACACAGCGCTGTTTGCTTGCCTCTATTCGCTTAATAAATTGTAAATTTGAATTGGAATCCTGTTTGGGACTAAATCATTGATAACAATTGGGGGCTCGTCCGGGATGGTCTTGGTTCCTGAATTCTGACTTGATCTAGGAGGGGCGCCCCACCTTTTGGTGGCTCCTGATCGGGTCGGGTCGGGACTAACACCATCCTGAACCCAAATAGGGGCAAGCAAAGAATTTGATTTTTTATGAGCTCCCTTGCCGGCTGCAGCAGTTTATTTTGCCCGTAATTCTGCGCGCGAAGATCCGAACGAAGACGACGGAGTCGTAAGTATTTAAGGTGTATACCGTTCGGTTGGGTAGGATTCGGTTGCCTGTGTGTGTAAGAGTGTGACTGAGACGGAAGCTAGTTCCGAAGCGATTGTGGAGGCCTTCTAACCGCGGTTCCAATCTCCCGCGAGGGACTTGGCCGGTGAAGGACCGAAGCGATTCTTATAGGATTCGTGGGTGGGTGATAGGTCCTAAACCCCCTGCAAGACACTCTTACTGGTAGCCAAGGGCTGTAGGAATTGCCACAGTAAAAATTCCTAGATGGGTCAGACGAAATCGAGACCCCAGGACCAGAAGAAAGGGAGCGAATTACTAGAAATACCTCCGGAGAGTCCATTAGGAATAATGATTGAAAATTGGAATGATAGGGGCCCCAGAAAAGGAAAAAGTAAATTAAAATTAGTTCAATATTGTATGGTAGAATGGCCAAAAGAACGTTTGAGACCACATGTCTTTTGGCCCGCTTTTGGATCTTTTGAAGACTGGGTCTGCCAGGCCTTAAATATATATGTTAATTCAAAGGAACCTTTTAGTCAGGAGGAAAGTGATTATGCAGGATTATGGGACAGAACTTTACGTTCTTTTCCAGCCTCAATACTTACATTAAAAACAGATGAAAAGTTTGAGGAAGAAGAAGAGGGGAAAAGTGAAAAGGAAAAAGATGATAAATGGGAGCCACTGGATAACCTACCGCCTCCATGTTCTAATAATCCATCTCCGGCGGCGGCTCCCCCTCCGGTGGCCGTAGTACCTCTCTCTGTACCACCGTTGCCCCTATCTCCACCACCAACAGCACCGGAATTAGATCGACCTCCGGCTGCATGTACGAGAAGTAGGACTGCTGTATCTGAGGGAGCTTCTCTATATCCCTTACGAGAAGTACCCCTCGGAGGCAATCAGGGAGGCATGGGGTTTGTGGCAGTCCCGTTAAATACCACAGACGTGAGAAATTTCCAGAAAGAAATGGGGACCCTATTAGATGATCCCCTCGGAGTAGCTGAAAAATTGGACCAATTCCTAGGCCCCAATACTTATACCTGGGAAGAAATACAGTCCATTTTAGGGATCCTATTCACTGTTGAGGAAAGGGGAATGATTAGACAAGCTGGAATGAGAATTTGGGAAAGACAGAGTCAGGCAGGACCCCCGGGAGATCAGAAATGGCCAAATGTGGATCCCCACTGGGATCATCAACAACCCCCAGGAAGACAAAATATGAGGGATTTGAGAACGTTAATCATACAGGGAATAAGGGCAGCGGTTCCCCGAGGGCAAAACATTACTAAAGCATTTAATGAACAACAAGGGAAAGACGAATCTCCAACAGAATGGTTGGAGAGGTTGAGGAAAAACCTACCAATGTATTCTGGAATTGATCCGAATACAGTGGCTGGGACCGCACTCCTTAGAACACAATTTGTAGCTAAATCCTGGGGGGATATAAGAAGGAAATTAGAAAAATTGGAGGATTGGCAAGAAAGAGGATTAGAGGAGTTACTTAGAGAAGCCCAGAAAGTCTATGTTAGGAGGGACGAAGAAAAACAAAAAGCAAAAGCAAAAATTTTTGTAGCAGCAGTAAGGGAAAGTCAGAAAAATAAGACGACTCCTGGAGAGAAAAGGGAAAAAAGAATAGAGCAGACACCCCGGGGACAGCCTTATCGAGGAAGATTTACAATTCCCGTCTGTTACTACTGTAACAAGAGGGGACATGTTCAGAAGAACTGCCGTCAGCGGGAACAAGATGAGAAGATGTTCAAAGAAGATTAGGGGTGTCGGGGGCTCTATCTTCTGGGGACTTCAACATCAACAGAGCCCTTGATAAAATTATTGATTGGTCCCCATAAAGAGGAAGTTTTATTTTTAGTGGATACAGGGGCCGAAAAGTCAACCATTCAAAAACTTCCAAAAGGAATAGAAAAAGGGAAGAGTTACGTGTCAGTAGCAGGAGCAAAAGGAGAGCCTTTTAAAGTAAATATATTGAAAGATGTAGAAGTAGAAACAGAAAAGAAAATTTGTCTTAATGATTTACTTTTGCTCCCTGAAGCGGAATACAATTTATTAGGAAGGGATTTGATTTTGAAGTTAAACTTGAGCATTCAGAGTCAAGGGGACAAATTGCAGATTAAATTATACACTTTAACACAAGAGGATGAAGAAGCTATTAACCTCTCAGTGTGGTATAAGGAAGGGGAAACTGGAAAGACAAAATGAACCCCATAAGCGTTCAAATAATAGATCCGCACCGCCCAATTAGAATCAAGCTATACCCTATACCTATGGAGGGTCGAAAAGGATTAAAACCTGTAGTTGACAGACTTTTGGAAAAAGGAACCCTAGAACCATGTATGTCACCTCGTAACACGCCCATTCTTCCCGTAAAAAAGCCGGATGGGTCATACAGGATGGTGCAGGACTTAAGAGCTGTAAATCAGCGAACAATCACTAAATTCCCTGTGGTGGCAAATCCTTATACTTTATTGAGTCATATATCTCCCAAACATACTTGGTATAGTGTAATAGATTTGAAAGATGCTTTTTGGGCCTGTCCTCTGGATGAGGCATCCAGAGATTATTTTGCCTTTGAGTGGGAGGACCCCGAAACAGGACAAAAACAACAATTAAGATGGACTGTGTTACCACAAGGGTTTACGGAGTCACCAAATCTATTTGGACAAACTTTAGAAACAATTCTACAAGATTTCACAATACCTAAGGAGGTAAAATTATTGCAATATGTGGACGATTCATTAGTAGCAGGAGAAACTGAAGAGGGGATCCGAAAAACCACCATTAAATTGTTAAATTTTCAAGGGGAAAAGGGATTAAAGGTGTCCCGATCAAAGCTACAGTTTGTAGAACAAGAAGTAAAATATTTAGGACATTGGCTGAGTAAGGGAAGGAAGAAGTTAGATCCTGATAGGGTATCTGGGATTCTATCCTTAAGACCCCCACAGACTAAAACGGAAATTAGGCAAATACTGGGATTAGTAGGATATTGTAGACCATGGCTTGAAAATTATAGTGATAAAGTAAAATTCTTATATGAAAAATTAACTAATAACCAACTTAAGTGGTTTATTGAAGATGATCAGAGATTTGAGGAAGTAAAAAGGGCATTAATACAAGCACCTGTATTGAGCCTCCCAGATCTAGAAAAACCTTTCTATCTCTTTGTGAATATATCAAGCCAGACAGCATATGGAGTTCTTACTCAAGACTGGGCAGGAATCCAAAAAACCCATGGGGCATTGTTCTAAGTTACTTGATCCAGTAAGCAGAGCATGGCCTGCTTGTCTCCAAGCTTTGGTTGCTACAGCATTATTAATAGAGGAAGTTAGGAAGATTACCTTTAGTGCTCCTTTAACAGTGTATACCCCACACAATGTCAGAAATGTTTTACAACAAGAAGCGGAAAAATGGTTAACGGACAGCCGGATCCTAAAGTATGAAGCAATACTAATAGACTCCCCTGACTTAGAACTGAGGGTGACTTCTGCTCAGAGTCCAGCACAATTTTTGTTTGGAGAACCACCAGAGGAATTACAACATAACTGTTTAGAGGTAATTGAGACCCAGACTAAGGTGAGACCAGATCTAAGAGATGCTGAGTTGTAAAATGGAGAAGCGCTGTTTATAGATGGCTCCTCCCGAGTGGTAGAAGGGAAGAGAAAATCGGGATATGCAATAATTAACAAGGACTTAGAAATTGTGGAATCAGGACCTCTTAGTCCATCATGGTCAGCTCAGGCTTGTGAGCTGTATGCCCTATGTAGGGCCCTGGAATTATTAAAAGGAAGAAGCGGGACTGTATTTACAGATTCTAAATACGCATATGGGGTGGTCCACACTTTTGGAAAAATTTGGGAAGAAAGAGGTTGGATTAATACTCACGGGAGGAATTTAATACATCAAGAATTAATAGTAAAAATTTTAAAGGCGTTAAGAGAACCAAAGGAGATAGCAGTGGTACATGTGAGGGGACACCAAAAGGGACTTTTGGTGATTACCGAACTAGAGGAAATAACTTAGCAGCTAAAGAGGCCCAGGAAGCAGCCTTGAGGACTAAAGTTGCCAAAATTAATGTCATACAAACAAAGGAGGACACCAGCAAAGAAGGACGAGAGGAAAGAGAGAAGGAGTTTACCCCAGAAGGACAAACAAAATTGAAGAAAATAGGAGCTAAATTAGAACAAGGAAAATGGGCACTGCCCGATGGGCGAGAAATGCTGCCAAAAGCCTACACCAGGCGATTATTAGAACGTTTGCATGCACAAACACATTGGGGTACAAAAGCGTTAAGTGATCATTTTCTTAAACAATTTGGTTGTATTGGAATTTTTGAAATAGCAAAGCAAATTACACAAGGTTGCTTAATTTGTCAAAAGGTAAATAAGACAGTGTTTCGACAAGCAGCCACGGGAGGGAGAAAAACAGCTTACAGACCTTTTGAGAAAGTACAAGTCGATTTCACTGAATTGCCTAAGGTAGGGAGGATAAAATATTTATTGGTAATAGTAGATCATTTAACACAGTGGGTAGAAGCGTACCCTGTAGCACGAGCTATGGCACAGATGGTGGTAAAAATTTTATTAGAACATTTGATACCTAGATATGGGATAATCCAGTACATTGATTCTGACCAGGGCACACACTTTACTTCTAAAATAATAAAACTATTATGTCAATCATTAGGTATTCAGTGGGAATACCACACTCTGTGGCACCCACAAAGCTCGGGGAAGGTAGAAAGAATGAATCAAACAATAAAACAACAATTGGCTAAATTAATGATTGAGACACAAATGCCCTGGACGAAACGTTTACCATTGGCACTTAACGAAAACATACAGTGAGACTGGAATATCGCCATATGAAATGTTCTATGGCATGCCTTATTTTCAAGGAATGCCTCTGGGGAACAATGTAATTGAGGATCATAGTATCCAACAAGATATAATTACCATTGGAAAAAGATTAAAAGAATGAAGAGAGATTGGGATGGTGGCCCAAACACCACCTTTAGGATTTGCAATTCATCAGTTAGAACCAGGAGATAAAATTCTGATAAAAACATGGAAAGAAGGAAACCTATCTCCCCTCTGGGAAGGACCTTTCCTTGTTTTATTCACTACAGAAACAGCTGTGAGAACTGCTGAAAAAGGATGGACACATGTGTCACGAGTGAAAGGTCCAGGGAAGGAGTGGAAGGTCACATCTGACTAAATCGCTGTGGGAATTTTATTGCGGCTACTCCTGTAATAGAAACAGGAGTGAAACATGAAATTCCCACAGTTGCTAAAAATCTACTTGTAAATCTTGCTGAAAACATTGCTAAGTCATTGAATATAACTAATTGTTACGTTTGTGGTGGAACAAATCGAGGTGAACGATGGCCATGGGAAGCTATGGAGAGCCATGTAAGTAATCCCCAAGTTTGGAAAACAATGGGAAAGGGTAATAGGAAACAACAATGGGTACTCCAAACGAGTATCATCGGAAGGAGTTGTTGGCAAAAGAAGAACAGGAAAAAGGAGCTGGAACTAGAATTTGTCCTTGGTGTAGAAGGTGGTGTTTATTTGTAAGAACTGCAGGCTAACTGGCAGTTTTCTGTAGCCATAAAGCCTTGCAAATAAAGAGGATCGCCAGGCTCGGGCAAGTGCTCAGGTCTGGACAAACCACTGATCTAGCAAAGCTCTGGCCTTCACAAGCAGTGCTCAATTAATTTGGGTACTAAGAAAGCACTCCCTTAAAGGAAGGAAGAGGGCAAGACCAGAGGGGAACTGGTGTTGCGGCTTAAAAAGGGTCTGCCAAGGGCTGCAACCCCTTTGGGCTGTGACCGCCGACCACTATGGCCCTGACCGGACCTCTTCTAGTTCTACTTGGGGTGAGTTCCTTGACTCTGACTACGGCAAATAACTGTAGTCAATATTGGAACAAGTCCAGCTGGGGTTTACCCCAGAAAAATGGGAAAACTGAGGACCTTTTCTAATTGTACAGCCCGTACGTGTAATCAACAATAAAACCTAGTTTTTTCCTGTTACCCATAAATTAGGGAGAGCGACTAGGAGTCCAGGTGTATAACGAATGGCCTCCTGAGAGATAAACTTGGAATGGAATCAATCTAGGAGGATTTTGGGGAGATTTTATGGGTGGTGATTGGCTTACTAAAATCGGGATAGTTGTATTGGGGATATGTGGGGAATTGTTACTAGATTAATCTACTCGGTTATACAAGGAATGCAGATATCTGCAGTACTCAGTTGGAAACGAAAACACGAATCAATACTATAAAGAAAAAGATGGGGGATTGTGAAATATGTTCATCTGATTCGTGTGATGAAGTGTAACCTTCTGGACTTTTATGGATTTCTCCTGCACCATAAAAAGGGGTATTTTACAGGAGAAAGTTAAACTACTTGGCTGGTATATCAGCTCAAACCAGTTTGACCACTGACCGCATAGTATTGTGTAAAGAAAGTGCATGCATACGGTTTGGGGTCATCCTGGGGGCACGACGAGGGAGATTCGAGAAGACTCTAGCAGAAGAAGAGGGCATGCGCTGAAGAAGACACGCCTGTTCATTAACATGTATTAGCAGACACGCCTATTCATGAATATGTATTAGCGAACAGGATCACGCTGAGGAAGATTCGAGAAGATCCTAGAAGGAGAAGAGGGCATGTGCCAAAGAAGACACGCCTGTTCATGAATATGTATTAACGGACAGGATATAAACCAGGAACAGGAACTGTACTGCGTGCGTCTTGCTGGAGCGGAGACTCCCGGCGCACCCAGCGCTGTTTGCTTGCCTCTATTCGCTTAATAAATTGTACATTTGAATTGGAATCCTGTTTGGGACTAAATCATTTATAACACAGATAATTAATCAGACTGAAATTAGCGGTATCATTAGAGGAACATGGAAAGCTTTTAGGGCAAAGCACTCTATAACTACAAATCCCTTGGTGAGATATAATAAAGGTTATCATAGCTTTGTACGGGCGCTTTTCCCATCACGAGGAGTAGTACAGCTATGTGAAATATGTTCATCTGATTCGTGTGATGAAGTGTAACCTTCTGTCCTACGTATCCTTGTATGACCGCAAGCCTAAGTCTAGCAGAGTGGTTAATGTATATAATGTAATACATTGTAAACTTCAATTGGAATCCTGTTTGGGACTCAGACGTTTATCTCAGCTAGAAAAAGCAATAGTTAGCTTGTCGGCAGAAATGGAAATTATCGCCAATTATCGTATACATACGGAGGGGTTAACAGATGGAATTTTGGCCTGTGAGAAAACTGCAGTTAGAATATCAGAAAATGGATGGCTGGGTAAGAAACAGATACTATGCTGGGTGAGAGAAAACAGCCCAAGAGATAAGAAAGTTGATCAAGGTTAGGGGAGGATGGGGAAGACATGCAGTAACGGAGGAATATAAAGCACAATTCACAATTTTGTTTGCCTTGTAACATTCTGCTATTGGCTTGAGCATGGTTGATATGTGACTGCTGGATTATGGTAATATGCCGCGTGAACAAAGCCTACGAACCAACAGACAGGGTGGCTGGGGCACGTGCAGCACGTCTGGCCAGCGGGCGCGTATGCCATAGGCTCTCTGTGTTGAAAGGTGGCAACCAAGGCGTGTTCTGACACTCGCTGGCCACGTGTGTCGAAACTCGTTCCTCTGCAAATGTATAAATACCGGGATTTCCCAAAGGGCAGTGGGCCGGTGTACGGCAAGGCCACCGTTGCCTCCGTGGGGACGCCCACGTAAAGCTGGCACCTACCGACTGCTGGGCTGAGTTCGTGGTGCAGGACGATAGAAGAGTGTACAGATGGTTCATCTTCCTCACAGTCCTCGGGTTGCGAATGAACCATCAGGTTTTGTTTATAGATAAACAAAAAGGGGGTGATATTGGGATCACCCTGCATGGCTTGACCTTAAGGAGAAGGAGCTGTGGCATTGAGAAGCTGGTAAACAGCCGGACACCTGCAGGGCTCAACCTTGAAGAGAAGGAGCTGTGGTAAACAACTAAGAAGAAGCAAAGGAGCGCGTGGACATACAGAGGCGACCAATCCTGCCTCTGTGAGAGTCGCGTGGACTTAAAGCAATAGCCAACCGGGTAGCACTTTTAGGTGCGTGAACGGGCTGTATTTGTGTAAAAAGCACGCTATGCTAACAATAAAGGTCTTTGGCCTGAAGCCCTGCCACAGTCCGTGCCCTATTACTCCACACTCCTGAGCAATTTTTTCTCCAGGCTTAACGGTCCCAGACCTCTCAGCCTTCCGTCCTATGGAAGATGCTGCGGTCCCTTAAATCAGCTTTGTGGCCCTTTGATAGCCTTGCTTTAGCAGGTCAACAACTTTCTTGCACTGGGGAGCCCAGCACTGGACACAGCACTCCAGATGTGGCCCACCGGTGCTCAGTGGAGGAGAAGGTTAACTTCCCTCCATCTGCCGGCAATGCTTTTCCTAATGCAGCCCAGAAGGCTGCTGGCCTTTGCTGCGAGGCTGCATGGCTGGCTCATGCTCAGCTGCTTGCCCTCCAGGACCCTAAGGTACTTCTCTGCAGAGCTGCTATCTAGCCAGTCAGCCCCCAGCATGATGTCCACAGTGTGGCTGGATGACAGGCTGTCCTCCCCCGGGGACTTTCTCAGCAGCAGCTTGTCCTTCTTGGAGATCGGCTTCACCTCTGTCACAGGCCCCACGCATTGCTGCAAGAGTCACCTGGGACAGCAAACCCCTCTCCTGCCAGGGCTGCACAGCCCAAGGCCGTTTTCTGTCTGGTCTTGGGGACTGCAGCTTTTGCTCTCGTTGTGAGAACCTCCTTCATCATTATGTTGCCTCCTGCCATCCACTCCAGCACACATCGGCTGTGAAGCCTTTCCACACAAAGAGGGCCAATCTTTTGGTATCAGGTGTCCATGTGACAAATCTGCCCTTGGCCCTGGTGCCACATCTGAGGTGCTACAGGCCTAATGTGCACCAAAGCCCACAGCCTGGAGCACAGACAGCAGGAGGACAACATGCCATCGCAAAGCTGTGACGTTAGGGGAGCAAGAGCCAAGACGGAAAAGGACAGCTCCCACAGCTTTTGTGACTGACGGAGATACAACATCTTTAGGTGAGACTAACAGGGAAGGCGAGAAGTGGAGGATGCCCTGCTTGCTACCAGAGCAGGTCAGATGTGTGGATGTTCTCTATGGGACATGCAACAGGTTAGGCGGGATCTTGTGTGTGGGTCAGCTTCTAACTGTGCCACCCAGTCTGAGGCTCACCTGGACCTTGTACTCCCAAAAGAGGAAAAGTTGGTCAGGGATGGGAAGACCAGTTTCAGCCTTGGTTGTAGTCAGCATGAAACTGTGGTCTCCCAGATCTGCACAGAAGCGGGGAAGGAGAGTAGCCGAGCACAGACCCTGCACATGCGGGAATGAGAACTTGGCCTATTGAGGGCACTGGCAGGTGGGATCCCATGGGGGCAGTGTCAGGGCCCTGAGAGCATCCACAGGCCTTCAGGACCCTGGGGGGTCCATCCACACCTCTGTCCATGGGCCCAGGAGACCATTGAAGACCAGGCCTGAGTTTCAGCCCCAGCTTGATCGATGCTCTAGGTGTACTGGTCTCCAGACACAGCCTTGCCTGTGCATCGACCTTGTTCACTTGTACGTGAAGAGTCACTTCCCAGCTTGATTCTTTATGGGGTGTACAATGGATGACACTGTGGCCCTCCAAGTGCCAGAGCCCAGGTGAGTCACAGAGGCCTAGGGCCTTTCTCCTTCCTTTCTTCCCATCACTTGATCAGCTTTTGGGAGGAGAGGAAGGAAAAGCAGATGAGGTTTCTGGGTGCCAATGACTGAAAGGATGGAGCAGAGCCATCACATGTGAAATGATCTAAAGCCTAGGCTAGTTCAAAACTGTTATCTTCTGTTCCTATATCTGAGGCCTTCTATCTTCAGGAAGAACCTGGAAGCTCCGAGATCCCTCCATCTTGCCCTCTTTTAGCAATTCAGTTGACCGTACCCAAGTCAGAGGCTTTCCTTCAGTTCTGTTTACAGTGTAAAGCACCCCATGGTCTGGAGATATGGCAGGATAGTTGCATAAGGATCCCACTCCTTTGGACAAGAAGATGGATGTTCCCGGGAGGATGGATGTTCTCAGGGGGCATGACGTACCAATAGCTGTGTTCAGGGAGCTGGTCAAAGGCCTTGTCTCCATTTCTGTAATGGCGGCACAGATGCCTGGTTCATGTGTAAACTCTTTCTCCGGATTCTGGCATTTAGCGAGCAAGCTGGTCTGACCTCAGAGCTGGCCCTGCTTGGAGCCAGTGCAACACCAGAGACCTCCTGACCCTCCTTCCACCCTGAATTGTCCTGTGATGTAGAGACCCTCTCCTCCAGCTTAGTCTCTTCTCATATGACATGTGGCAAGGCACAGGCCTGTTGGGAAAGAGACTGCTGCGAGGGGGTCTCTAGTCCAGCCTCCAGGCTGGCCGTGACTTTGCGGCGCTGAAACTTGAAGAGCTCCAGAGGTGGAGATCATGGCAACGCTCCTCCTAGTCCATTTTATTTTTCCTGAGGTTCAGCCTAAAGCTCCCAAGAGGCAGCTTGTGGCTGTTCCTTCTGTCGTATCAATGGTGACTGCAGAGAACAGGTTGGCTCCGTTATCCCTCCAGGCAGGTGCAGGCTCTTGCTAGGTAAACCCGTGCCTCCACTTCAGCAGGCTACAGACACCCAGCTCCCTCAGACTCTCCCCACAGCTCATCCTTTAGGCCCTTCACTTCAAGTTGGCAGACCTCCTCCAGACACTCCACTCTCCTTTCGAAATGTGAGAACCACTGACTCATATGGCATTGTCACAGTTCCCAGATACTTCACCTCAGGACACTCCTTAGTCAGTCAGGTCCCTGTCCATGCTGCTGCATGGAGTTGTTTCTGAGCTTTTCCTTCAAAACCTTGAGGTTTCTGCTGGCCAAATCCCAGGTGTGCCAAGGTCCCTCTGGACTGAACCTCCAACAGTCCAGCTTTTAAAGTATGCGTGCCAACGGCCATCCTGAGTCGTGGTGCCTCTAACAAGATCAGAACTTAAGTAGCTGCAGGACACTACAGAGAAGAAAAGAGTACTGGCGTTGAGTTGCAATGCGAGGTAGAAAGCACCACAGTAACCACCGCAGAGACACCAAAGGAGGGTTCAAAGTGAGCAAATGCAGGGCCACTGGATAAACAGTGAAAAGTCCTTGGCTTTTTGCATGGGTGGGGATAAGGATGGTTAAAGAGCAGGACTTGAGAGGTGGGAAAAGAATGAAAAGGGAATGAACGGTGAAGCAAAGGAAATAACCAGGGCTGTTTGGGGATACCTGTGAAGCAGTCCTGCATCTGAGCAACACTGCCTGGAGGAGGAGAAGACAACTTCAGCTGATCTGACTATGCCAGCATCTGACTTACTTCCATGGTCACGGGGAACCTGACAGCTTTCCCTACTGTCATCAAGGGCACACCTAGAGAGGAAGGAACCACAGCATCATTTAGTTTTCCACTCTCCTGAATGGGACCTCAGTAGGTCTCCAGTCCAACCTCATGCTCACAGCAGAATCGGCTACGGAGTCAGACCACTTTGCTCAAGGCTTTGCCACATGGGGGCTGGAAAATGTCCAAGGACAAAGACAGGAAAACATCTCTGGGAAACCTGCTTCAATGTTTGGATGCCCTTATGGAGAGAAAGATTGTCCCTATCTCCAGCCTCAACATTCCTTATTTCAACATTTGACTATCGTCTATTATCGTCCTGCCAAGCACCACGGTGACAAGACTGGCTCCATCTTCCTGAAAACCTCCCTGCAGGGACTGGCTGGCTGCTATGAGGTTCCCCAGACCTTCCCTTTCCCAGGCCGAAGGCAGCCCTTTCCCTCAGTTTCTGCTCCCCAGGCAAGTGCTGCAGCCCCTGCGCATCTTGGCAGCCTCCCACTGAAGTCACTCCCAGTTGTCAACGTCTTCCTTGATGTGGTGGATTGACTCTGGCCAATAGCCCGGCAGCCACGCAGCCGCTCACTCTTTCCCCCCCTTCCCCACTGGGACAGGAGAGAGAACAGGAAGAAATAAAGCACGGAAAGTTGTGGGTCAAGATAAAGACAGCTTAGCAGGTGAAAGAAAGAGATTTTTTAAAAATCAACAACCAATAATAATAACAAGCAACGCAAAGGCAACCACTCACCACCTCCCACAAGCAAAAATGATGCCCAGCCAGTCTCCACACAGAAGACTCTTTGAATGACAAAATGTTAATGGAGAAGCCGCTGCCTGAGCATTCACACACCAATCAAGGAGTTGCACACACAACACCCGAGACTTTAACTGCTGGGTCTGGAGTCCCTTTGCAGCAGGAGACTCCAGTGAGCCGACGTGTGCGCCTTTCGACTCTACACACACACACACACACACACACACACAGAGTCTCTCTTGGGTGCTTTCTCTTCCCTCAGGCTCAACCCTAGGTTTCCTGAAGCAGAATCTCTGACATGACGTATACCAGTTGAATTTATTAAGCAGTACAGTGGTGAAGAACAGCTTGAGCTGAGTGCCTCTGGAGACGGACCCCGAACCAGAGACTCTCTGGACAATTATACCCTTACAGTCTAAGCTCCCCTCCCCTTGTGAGACGGTTTAGTCCAGTTGGAGTATTTGGGTCTGGGGTCTCCTTTTTCCTCATTGGATCCTTTCACTGTCTCCAAGCGGGCCGTTCTTTTTCTTTTCTCGATGAGGCAACCTCTGCTGATGGATGTGGCTATCTTATCTTTCTAATTTACACCAGTTTCAGGGCCTTCCCTCACGCGACTAAGTAAGAGTTCAGTAGAACTTCATCAGTAGCTAGGTGGAAGTTCACTGCTTATGAAGGTCTAAGGCCTTTTACTAATGCTATGCAAGGGATTCCATGTGAACTAGGAAGTGATTCCTGTAACAAAAAAATTCTAGTTCCTTCTTCCTCTGTCCCAGCTTTTATTGCTCAGCACAACGTCGTACGTTAGAGAATATCCCTTTGGTCAGTTGGGGTCAGCTGTTCTTGCCCATCTGCAGCCCACTCACTGGGAGGGAGCAGAGGCGGCCTTGACACTGTGCAAACACTGCTCAGCAATAGCCAGAACACTGGTGTGTTATCAACACTGTTTAAGGCACAAATGCAAAACATAGCACCACACAGGCTGCTATGAAGGAAGGTAACCCCATCCCAGCCAGATCAGTACACCTGAACTGGGGCCCTAAAACTGGATATAATTGGTTACAGGTGGTCTAACAAGCAATGAGCATGGGGAGACAACCACTTCCCTCACTCTTTTGGCGAGGCTCCTCTTTATACACTTCAGGACACTGCTGGCTGCCTTTGCTGCCAGGCCACACTGGATCAAGTGGTTAATGTCTTTTGTAGTTAATAATTCTAATCTTTCATATATTTTCACCTGTGCTGATACAATGACCATTTCTGAAGTAATGTTTTCAGCAGACTGTCTAGACAAAGGCCCTTTCCATTATTCTCCTTCCCTTACTCTTTGTTCATTCAGATACTTCCCACCCACACTGCTGCTTTGAGCTTCAGGGACTAAAAGCCTGCCTGTCTTTCAGTAGTATAACGGTATCTTTAGCCAACTCTTTTAATTGTATCTACCTTTATCTATCTATCTATCTAAAACATTTCTCGTAAGATCATCCCTTGTAGAAAGGCGACCTCATTAGAGGCAGCTTGTACTTAGTATATGGTTGAGGAGTGTTTTATTGCTTAAGACACTTGATCGTGCTTTACTTTGCTTTGCTTGCAAATGGGAAACATCCTTCTGTGCCTGTGTGCAGCCAGTCCTCTAAGGAAAGTGGGTGGCAGATGGTGCAATGGAGCTCTAACATTCAGCTCCCAGAGTTCAGAGAAGTCTGATGAAGGGAAAGTGATGTAAATCCCAGGTGGCCAACGACAGATGGGGAGTCTGGGGAGGTGAGGAGCAAGGTTGTCCACCCAGTGTCAGATCTCAAGGGACTGCTTTTCCTACCTGTCCAGACCTCCTCAGGAGACGCTCCTGACACTCAGGATCCATATCAGTTGGATAATGCTTCTATCACTTCTTTAAACTGAAATTAACAAAATACAGCCTTTAAAATTAACTTTATTAGGTGCACTTTGAAATCTTCCTTCTTAACCATGCTATGAAACAACTCAGATTAGCTATACGAGTCTTGCAGACGTGGAGAACGTTACAGGAAGAGGCATGACTTGTTAGGGCTTTCTGTGTTTTAAGGAGCCCCATGGTGTATTTGGGGCTCAGTCCGTGAACCTCAGATACTGGGAGAAGACTGAACAAACCTCTCAAGAAGTCAAAGCCAGAAGCAAACCCCAAAATACCTTGAAGCATTAATGGGACTTAATGAGACCCATTACTGCCAAAGGCTCCTCATTGACTCATTAGAGCAGATACTTGGAGACGGTGACTGCAGGTAGGCAAGGGCACTGCACAGGTGGCTGTAATGCTGAGAAAACCCTTGGTTCGTTTTATGAAGCAGGCAAGGCCAAACCCTGAGCCCAGGTCCTGGGAAGGCAGTTTCTGAGAAGAGAAGAATAAAGTTTTGTCTCACTGGCCCTGGTGGTAGAGACAGCTGCTATAGTCAAGACGACAAAGACCTCAGTCCTTTTGGACCTCTCGGTCTTGCTAGAACCCTTGGCCATCTCTATGCAGGCTGCCCTACACTGTCCCATGCCTCACCTCTTTCCCTTCAGCTTGCTGACAGCCATCTTGCTTTCCCACCTAGCTCTCACCCTGGCATTTCTATGCCTTCACTGATGGCTCTCCACCCTCACCAGCTGCTCCTTGAAACACAAAGCCATGGGATAATCCAGACTCCCTCTGGGTGATCTCTTGCAGCACAAGACTACCCTCTCAGTGAGGATTATTTTTTCTCACATCCAGACAGAACCTTCCCAGCTGTAATTTGTGGAGGTTTCTTGCTCTTCCCGCTACTAAGAAAAGCTCCATTGTCCCTGAAACTGTGAGGAATGAGCGATTCGTGTAAAGAAAATCTAGTGAATATAAGCTTGAAGCAAATGTCATTTATATTGAAATAAAGGAATATATGTAGGGCATGACCATAAACAGGGGAGTGGTAGTCTTTATGTAACTTCCTGATAAGTATAGTTTGGGTAACTCCCTTGATATGTGTAACTTATGTAGCCTCCTGATATGTAAGTTAGTTCCTGATATACTAGTGCAAACCAGTGTTGTAAATAACCGCAGAAATGTCAAGAAAATGTATAGCCAAATAAGGTAGCATAATATAAGTAGAATAACGGAGCGCCTGCACAAACAGAGAGGTCATGTAGAGTGCACTGACGAAGAGGAGCATCTTCCTCCCAACGACCACCGGACGACCACCTAGAAAAAGATGAAGCATGCGCAGACCGGGGAAGTGGTGACGTACTTAAAGAAAGAGTCATCTTCCAAGAAAAAGGCGGAGAAAGGCAAGAAACGAAGCCTAGAGAAGTATAAAGGAAGGAATTGTAAGAAGTGAAGGTGTGCGTCTTGGTGGAGCGGAGACTCCCGGCGCACCCAGCGCTGTTTGCTTGCCTCTATTTGTTTAATAAATTGCAAACTTAAATTGGAATCCTGTTTGGGACTAAATCATTTATCACAACTGGGGACTCGTCCGGGATGGTCTTGGTTCCTGAATACTGACTTGATCTAGGAGGGGCGCCCCACCATTTGGTGGCTCCTGATCGGGTCGGGTCGGGACTAACACCATCCTGAACCCAAATAGGGGCAAGCAAAGAATTTGATTTTTTATGAGCTCCCTTGCCGGCTGCAGCAGTTTATTTTGCCCGTAATTCTGCGCGCGAAGATCCGAATGAAGACGACGGGGTTGTAAGTATTTAAGGTGTATACCGTTCGGTTGGGTGGGATTCGGTTGCCTGTGTGTGTAAGAGTGTGACTGAGACGGAAGCTAGTTCCGAAGCGATTGTGGAGGTCTTCTAACCGCGGTTCCAATCTCCCGCGAGGGACTTGGCCGGTGAAGGACCGAAGCGATTTTTATAGGATCCATAGGTGAGTGAGAAGTTTGAAACCCCCTGCAAGACACTCTGCTTGGTAACCAAGGGCTGTAGGAATTGCCACAGTAAAAATTCCTAGATGGGTCAGACGAAATCGAGAATCCAGGACCAGAAGAAAGGGAGCGAATTACTAAAAATACCTCCGGAGATCCCATTAGGAATAATGTTAAAACATTGGAATAATAAGGGCCCTGGAAAAGGGAAGACAAAAGAGAAATTAGTTAAATATTGTATGGTAAAATGGACAAAGAACCCCTTGAGACCCCACGTTTTTTTTGGCCTGTATTTGGGTCATTTGAGGATTGGGTTTGTCAGGCGCTAAACCTGTACGTAAATTCTAAGGAACCGTTTTGCCAAGAGGAGAGCGAGTATGCTAGTTTATGGATAAAGGCCTGTGTGGGCATTTTTCATAAAAATAAGACCGTAGGGGAGCAACACATAGAAAAGGAAAAGAAGGATTGGGACCCCCTAGATCACTTACCTCCCCCGTATAATCCAGCTACCCGTCAAATACCGTCACCAAATTTGACGACTTCCCCTACGGCCCCGGGGTCGAATTCAACTCTAAGGGAAGGATCCCAAACTGAGCACTGCAGTGCCCTGACCCTCCACTTCCCCAGGCTAAAGAAGCCGTTGTTAAAAATAAATATATTAAAGTCTGCGCCCGCGATCCTGCAGACACCGCCCCCCCCCGCGACACACGCGCGCTCAGAGTCACTCAGCCACCCCCCCCCGCGCGCGCGCGCGCTCCCCCTCCCTGCGCTGCAGCTCCGGACCCGCAGGCCGGTGGGTGCGGCCCCCCCCGGCCGCAGACTCTCCGGCGCCCCGGAGCAGCGGGGGGCAAGGGGGGCTGCAGCCGCGTGCGCCCCGCTGCCCGGCAACCGGCCCCCCCGGCGGCGCGGCGGCGGGGGAGGGAGCCTGGCGCAGAGGCTGGCTAGGGGAGGGGGGATGGCGGCGCTTTTCGGAGGTTTCTGTTTGGGTCGGTTGGGTTGGGGTTTTTTTTTCTCTTTTCGTTTTTCACCTCCCCCGCCGTTCGCGTTCGTTGGTTTTCACCGCGCGGCGGCGGCGGCCCGCGCGCAGCGGGGCTGTTGTGCCAAACGCGGGTTCCGTCACCCGGTGCGCAGAGCGCCGGGAAACACACGGAGTCGAGACGGCGGCTTTTCTTCCGCCCCTGCGCCGAGCTGGGTGCCGGTGGTAGGCCCACAAAGCTGGCGCGCCTCGGTTAACGCAGGGAAAATATTTCTACGCTCCGAGCAACAAGTCACCGTTATTTTCTTGAGAGCTGGCGCAGGCGCCCTTGCGCCTGTTGGTTCCCGCAAGCCTCGTCTCCACGGCGACAGCGTCCTCCTTTTTTACTGCGCGTGCCCCGTGAGGAAGGGGCTTCTGTGGGTAGGGGTCTTCCCCTACCGGAGGGCAGGCTTGTGCTATGCCGAGTCGATGTTAATTAGATGTTACTTACGATAGTTCACTCAAAGGTCGGCAGTTGCGTTCCCTTTGCGGTTGCCTTGTTCCTTCCCTCAGGCTTGCGCCTCGTTGACTCCTGACAGAGCCTAAACAATACCCCCGCTTTGTGCCTCGCATACCTTCAGCAGGGTGACTGACCGACGGACTGGCCGACCCACGGACTGAGGACGAAAGGCGGGAGGGGGGCACGGGTGCGGCAGGGACGCCGCGGGGTCCTAAAGTCTCCCGCCTTCCTTCCTTCCCCGGGCCGGCAAAACTGCTGGCGGAAGGGGGAGGGGGGGTGTCTCCGTGTGTGCGTGTGGCCGCGGGCGAGGGGTTCGTGCCGGGGCCGGTTTGGGAGCGTGTGTGGCGGGTGTGCACGCAGTAAGAAACGAAAAAGTCTGGTAACGCTGTGGACAACGCCGCCTTCTCTGCTACAGCCTGCGCTGTGGCCCGCCTCGGTGTCCGCCTGCGGGCGATGTGCTCGGCTCGGCTCCCGGTTGAAGCCGTCCCTGGGAAAGCAGCAGCCCCGTGCCTCGGCCTGGGCAGAGACCTGCGTCCCCGAGGCCGGGCTCCGGCTGCCGGAGAGGTGGGCCGCGCCTCTCGCTAGCGGCCGTCGGCGTGTCCGTCGCCAGCGGGATGCGTTCCAGTGGTGAGCAGCGCCCAGAGGACAGGCCCAGCAGCCTCAGGCAAAGCGGGGTCGCTGCTTTGCTGATGGTGGTGTCCGAAAAGGCGGTTTCGTTTCCCGGCGTGCGATAGGCCAGTCTCACACACCGAGACGAGATACCGGTTTATTCCAGACCTGCGCAGAGCTGGGTGCTGGGTGGTAGGCCCACAAAGCTGGCACCCCGCGGTTAACACCCGGAAAATATTTGTAGGTTTCTAGCAACACTTACCAGTATTCTTAAACATACCTCAGCTGCCACCACGTTTACACATAAGCAGATTAACTTCTGGCAGCCTTGTAGCAATGGGGCTCGCTGCGGTGGGGTGGGGAGGGCGGGCGGCTGGGGCTGGGCTCCGCCGCCTCTGCCTGGTCCCCGGTCCCCGGTCCCCGGTGGTGAGAGAGAAGAGTAAGAAAAGGTAAGGGGGAGGGAGGCTAGATAAATAAATAGCTAAAAAAATGACAATCAAAAAGAAACGGGGGGTGTGCAGGGTGCGTGTGGGTGTCTTTACACAGAACTCTCCGGGGTGAGGGCAGGCGGGCGGTTTGGGAGGAGGGAGTGGGGAGAGCAGGTTTAGGACAAATGCTGATCTGGCACTCTCTGCTAATTCTTGATGGATTAACATACACCGACCTATGGTTAATGAATGTAATAAATAATTCATTAACCGGTAATTAATATACGAAGTAATGATTAGCGATAGAGCAATACAGATTAATATTTACTGGAATTAACATCCAGTGGATTAAGATCACGTTAATAAGGAACTACTTTACTGATAACAAGTTCTAGGTGAGGAACAGAGCCATCGTGTAGCACGTGTAATTAATGATAATTAATAATGATGAATTGATAGTAGATAATTACAACAGTAAATCAGAGTGATGATAAAGAAAAAAAAATACATGATAAGTAACTGGAGGACAGTAGTGTTAATGCAGTACCACAAAATACTAATAAATAAAATAATCGATCTTAATAGGTAACGACTGTTATTAATAAGTAATTATTAATGATTGATTTAGACTAATTTGATTAATAAAAACTTAATCAGTTCATTAATTTTTTATTCATTTATTTGTTGTAGACCGATAGATACTATATAACTCAAATAGCATCGATCAATAGGAATGAATAGTTAATAAGAATTTCAGTTATTAATAATGGTCAGCTTACTCACGTTTGATGGAGGTCTTTGTGGCCTTGCCGTAGAACATCAGGCTGCAAGGCTTTCGCCTCATCCCAGACATCACTCAACAATAGTCAGTTATGAGACTGTCTGACTGCAACCCATCAGGGTTGCTTTTGAAGAGGAGCGTGTTGCTCCAGTCAAACCCTGCTACTCCCTACAGACCCACAGTGGTTTCCCACATTATCCACCCTGTGACCTTAGTCACAACTCACTAAGAGGAACATTGTGTAATTTGTATTTAGGTGGGTCGAGGCATTCATCTCTCCTTCCTGTGTTTTCATCCTCTCTTGTTGGTTGGTAATTTATTGTTGGGATCACTCTGCACGGCTCGACCTTAAGGAGAAGGAGCTGCAGCATTGAGAAGCTGGTAAACAGCTAGATATCTGCACGGCTCGGCCTTGAGAAGAGGGAGCTGTGGCATTGGGAAGCTGGTAAACAGCTGGACATCTGCAGGGCTCGGCCTTGAGGAGAAGGAGCTGTGGTAAACAGCTAAGAAGCAGCACTGTATAAGAAAAACAGGATGGAACCCGGACCACGTAGCAGTAACCGCAAGTAGGAGGAGTATGATAATGCAATCTTTAGGGCTAAGCCAATGACTGTAAGACAAGTATGCATAAGGTAGAACTTAGTGTATAAATATGTGTAAGGTTTTGCAATAAAGTTGAAGCTTGCCTTATCACTCATATTGAGTCGACTGCTTGCCTTCCCTCACTCGTCGCAAGTGGCGCCCGAACAGGGACCCCATCCTTGTTTTTCACCGGACAGCGAGATCGGAGAAGCACTGGTAGCAGCGACCAGGGAGCAGAAGATCGGCGGACGCTGCCGCGGCGCGCCTGATCCGTGCTTGAACCCAGGATAATTAAGAAGGGGTTCGCCGTCCGAAAGAAGGCTACCCATGGGAAAAGGCTGCAAAAATAATTGACCGGATAATTAAGAAGGTCAACATAGCGCGCAATGGAAATAGAGGTAGCGTTCGAAATCTTAAAATGCTTTTTAGAAAAGCGGGGAGTAAGCCAATTAAAAGATCTGGCTGGGTTAATTACGTTAGGGAAAGCGAAAGGGTCTTTTAAAGACCCTGAAAGTATGTTTGAAGTAGACGAGTGGCGTTCTTATGGAGATTGATTGTGGGATCTAGTAATCGATGATGATAAATCAGCAAAAAAAATTAATGAAATCTTGGAGAGATGTTATTAATTGCATGAAAAGATATAAAACTGAAAAGTGAATAGCACAGGCAACAAAGACAGTATAAAATTTACGACGCTCTGGAGGTTGATCCTAGAGACATTAAAAGAACTAAAGGCAGAACGCATCACATGAAGAAGGGGCGATGGTCAGACTCCTGCCACATATGCTCTCTAAGAGAGGACTGAAATATGATGAATATACACTTAGAAGGCTTCTAATTTGGTGCCAAAAAGGGTACCCCCCCGATGCGTCCGTGGCGTTTAAGGCAGAGACGTGGGAGGAGATAGGAAAAATGTTATAGGAACATATTGGGAATGGAGATAAAACCACCGCAGAGTTAGTGACGGCATGGAAGTTGATGTTAACCACATTAAAAGCCTTAAAGGCAGAGAGAAAAGCTGCAGCTGATATGGAGGAGGCTGTTAAACCGTCTTCAACCAATCCCTTTTTAACTGAGTCAGAGGGTCCAGGACCTTCAGCGACTCTGACTGCACCTCCTGAGGTGCCAGATGCACCGAGTAAACCGGCTGCATAAATAAGTCAGAGAAACAGATCTACGATGATGTATGTGAGGGCAAGACGGGACAACGTTGCCCAGAACAATGTACTCAGTGTTCCCCTGTGTGCCCATGTGAAAGATCAATGGGGTGAGTCTCGAAAGGAGATGGGCAAGCAGCGGAGCTAGCAACAACGTGGCGATTGCTATTGGAGACTGTTTTGAAGAGCCAGGGGCTAGCAGCAGACTCTGCAACAGCTTTTGAGTTACCTACCTGGGAGAAAGCAGGGAAATTGGTGTTTGAGGCAGCCTCTAAAGAGGATCATACGGCCGCGTAAGTGCTAACAACCTGGCGATTAGTCAGAGACTCTATAAAGGGGATAAAATCAGAGCGGACGGTGGCAGCAGCTGCCGCTGCCACAGCCCCGGGAGAGAAGGGAGGCCGAGCTGGGAATGGTGAGAACGAGCAACCCCCGCCCGCCTCCCCCCCCACCCCGCCCGCCCCCCGCCCCCGCTAACGCAACCAACGGAGGTGGCGAGTCCTCCTTGGCCCCCGCCTCCTGACCCGTGCGTGCCGCAACAGGAGGGGGCTGCCTGGGATGATCCTTCCCCCAAGTCAAGATCCGACCCTGCCCAACATTGGCGAGGCATGAGACAAGAGACTTTGGCAGAGAGGGAGGGGACGGAGCGAAGTGGGTACCGACCAGGTCGGTACGGCCGGCAGTAAGACCTGAAGACCTTGTCACACGTCCCACGGACGCAGTCAACTCCGACGTACCGCCAGCTGATGCTTTCACTCTTTTGTATGCGGAATGACGGCTCGTTGACTGTCTCAGCGGCTCTCCCCGGACGTTCAAGAGCAGGAACTTCAATATGCCATATTTGTAAAACGGTGTTGTGGGTTTGTTCTATGTCGTCGTAATTATTGTCACAAATGTATCATTTCTTTTGCAGGGAATCGAAGAGTATATTTCAATTGCTTTTTTACCATTCCCTTAGCAGCTGAGGATGCAGAGAAGTTTGCCTTTATGGTACCATCGGTAAATAAAGGAGAGCTAGCAAAAAGTATCATTGGGTAGTGTTACCACAAGGAATGCAAAATTCACCTACGATGTGTCAGACATTTGTGGCATGGGCTCTAGAACCGGTGTGGAAAAAGTATCCAGATTTAATAACGTATCATTATATAGTTGATATATTAATAGCAGGGACACAATTGAATGCAGACCACATTTTACAGCACTTAGAGCACTATTTAGGAAAACGGGGTTTAAAAATAGCACCGAAAAAAATTCAAAAGAAGGAACCATGGCAATATTTGAGCTGGATTATTACCAGGGCAGTGGTCCACCCACAAAAAATAAAGATTAAGGCGAAAATAGAAAATCTTTCTGATGTCCAAAAATTAATGGGGGATATACAGTGGGTTCGCAATATTTGCGGAATTACTAATGATGATCTGAGGCCATTGATGCCGCTCCTGGAGTCTTCGGTGGAGGCTCCAGAGCGACGTCAACTGGACGAGGATCAACACCAGGCTTTGCAGAAAATTACTGAGAAGATAGCAACAACCTATGCTCACAGATGTTCACCTACTGAGAGTATCTCGCTTATGATAGTTAATTCAGGAGGGGAACGGCAATATCCACTAGGATTGACCGTACAGTTAGGAAATACAGCAAACAGTTTGAAAGTATTAGAATGGGTTTTTCTCTCCTATCAACCCAGAAAAATAGTGGTCACCAGATATGAATTATTTGCACAACTCATTATTAAGGGAAGACAAAGAATTGTAGAAATATCTGGATTAGAACCTGTAATAATTTATGTTCCTGTATCTCAAAAGTACTTAGATTGGTTGTTAGCCAGTTCTCTGGAGTTTCAGATCGCAATCTCTGATTTTTTAGAACAGGTTACAAATAGCTATCCGTCCGATAGATTATTGTCACTGTTGGCTAATCAGCAGTTTGAAGAAATGCCTATGTGATCGGAGACCCCAGTGAATGGGATGACAGTCTTTACCGACGCAGGACGCAAATCCCGTTGTTCGTGAGTCTGATAGTCACGTGTTTGATATGCCAGGTTCAGGCGTGGTTTTCCGTTCAACCAAGAAAAAATATCTGGGTTACACTAGCTAATCAAACGGGCCAAGGCCACCTTTGCTTATCTATATCCACTGCTGAGAATCTGTTTACAACATGCTTAGTTGGTCTGCCCTTAGGGGACTATGATTCGACAATGGTGGTAAAGAAGACCACCCCTGACCTAACCTTGTTTTTAAAAAATAACAAACACCTCTGCAGCTATGGATAAGTGGGACGGATGGATGACACACGGACCACAGGAGTTGTTGGAACCGCAGGAGTTGGGTATTTTAGGATGCATGACAGCCCCTACCTGTTTATATTTTAATTATACAGGACAGGACGATACCAGGTCACAGGATGTAAACCCCACGTTAGCCATTTTTCAGAATGCTACCAATTGGTGTAATTATACAACGAGCAACATCTCGCGCTCTACTATTGTCCCAATGAGACTCCCTAAAGGAATATTCTTGATTTGTGGTGATCGTGCATGGCACGGTGTTCCCTCCCGTTTGAGAGGTGGTCCTTACACATTGGGGCACCTAACATTGTTAACTCCCAACACTTCTATGATATTGAACCTTACCCCACGGCATAGAATAAGATGACAGATTTGAAAATATCAGGAAGAGTGCAATGACCAACTGGATTTTTGGACTGCGGACAAAACCATACTAACCTCTTTCCTTGCCCCTGGGGTCGCTGCTGCCCAAGGCTTAACCACTTTAAATAAATTGGGATGTTGGCTAGCGAAACAAACCAATGCTACTTCTGCAACACTCAGTGCTTTGTTAATGGAAACTGACTCAATAAGGCATGCGACATTGCAAAATAGGGCAGCTATCGACTTCCTACTTTTGGCCCAAGGGCACGGGTGTGAGGAGTTTGATGGCATGTGTTGTATGAATTTAACAGATACATCACAGTCGGTAACTCAACAATTACAAAAACTGAAGGACTTAACAGACAGGTTACAGACAAGTTCACTAAACCTCGAATCATAGCTGTCAAGTTTGGGCCTAAGTGGATGGTTACAAGACTTAATAAAAGGGGCAGTTGTTATAGTACTTGTTATCTTAATACTAATGCTTATTGTACCATGTTTATTGCATTGTCTACAAGGAATGGTTCAAAAGGTAGTAAAGAATGCTTGGCTAGCGAATAACTCCAACAAGTATCTTACACACCCAATGAATGAGCTTTGTTAGATAATCACGCTCAAAACAAAAAGGGGGAGAGGCTACCACATTACCCTAAGAACGTTTGAATAAAGCCTTATATGTGCTAAATTATTTGAGGAAGGAGAAAGGACCTTTTCAACTGCTAACCAGGGGACGAGGTTGACGGTGGTGGCTGTTTTACCCATGGTTTTACCCATGGTTTTACCCACTTTGCAGGTGCCTCGAAGTGGGTGAGGCCATGGGTGCGGCAGTCGCCATCGTCATCGTTGGACACATCATGACACTATCAGGTGTCATCGCAATCTGGATGCCACCTCAGTCAAAAGAAAAAGTAGGGGTAAATCACACTGAAATTTGCGGTATCATGAGATGAACGTGGAAAGCTTTTGAGGCAAAGTGTTCTCTAACTACAAATGCTTTGGTAAGATATAATATTGGTCTTCATACCCTTATACAAGTACCTTTTTTCTATCACTAGGAGTAGTTTATATCACTAGAAGTAGTACAGCTAGATTTGTTTTGCTTTGTAATATTCTGCTATTGACTTAAGCATAAGTTGATATGTGACTGCCGATTTATGAAAAAATGCCGTGTGAACAAAGCCTACGAACCAATAGACGGGGTGGCTGTGGCGCGTGCAGCACGTCTGGCCAGCGGGCGCATACGCCATAGGCTCCCTGTGTTAAAAGGTGACAACTGAGGTGAGTTCCGACACTCGCTGGCCACGTGTGTCGAAACTCGTTCCTCTACAAATGTGTAATACCGGGATTTCCTGAAGGGCAGTGGGCCGGTGTACGGCAAGGCCACCGTTGCCTCCGTGGGGACGCCCACGTAAAGCTGGCACCTACCGACTGCTGGGCTGAGTTCGTGGCACAGGACGATACAAGAATGTACAGAGGGTCCATCTTTCTCACAGTCCTCGGGTTGCGAATGATCCATCAGGTTTTGTTTATACAAAAACAAAAAGGGGGAGATGTTTTGATCACTCTGCACGGCTCGACCTTAAGGAGAAGGAGCTGCAGCATTGAGAAGCTGGTAAACAGCTAGATATCTGCACGGCTCGGCCTTGAGAAGAGGGAGCTGTGGCATTGGGAAGCTGGTAAACAGCTGGACATCTGCAGGGCTCGGCCTTGAGGAGAAGGAGCTGTGGTAAACAGCTAAGAAGCAGCACTGTATAAGAAAAACAGGATGGAACCCGGACCACGTAGCAGTAACCGCAAGTAGGAGGAGTATGATAATGCAATCTTTAGGGCTAAGCCAATGATTGTAAGACAAGTATGCATAAGGTAGAACTTAGTGTATAAATATGTGTAAGGTTTTGCAATAAAGTTGAAGCTTGCCTTATCACTCATATTGAGTCGACTGCTTGCCTTCCCTCGCTTGTCGCAATTTATAATAGGGGATGGTATTAAAGGGATGTATTCAGGATCATAGATGTGGATCCTCTTAACACGCATGGTTACAGCTCTAGTTATCATAGATTTCACACGTGACAATCAAATACGGACAATAACAATAACAATTATGATAAACATTAATACATACTGGGTTAGACTATGATCCCATCCACTAACTTTTAATCTGAGCCAACTGAAAATATTTTAAATCCACCTCGTTCATTGCCAGTTGCTTGGTTTCATCTTCTCATTGAGCTCATGGGTTTGGTCCACAGTTTTTTGCATTTCATCTCTAGCTTGATGCAGAGTAGCGGACACATTTGGAATTGACAGCAGGTTTTGCCAGGATAGGTGTTATTCAGCCATCCACAAACGCTGTTCTCCTTTAGTAGTACCATATTCAATGCTAATTGATTTTCTAAAGTCATCTGTGAGGCTGCTCGTGGGTACAAGCTGGGTGTTGCTTAGCCTTGCTGGCTGGCTGCATACAATTAGCTAGAGTCTCTCCTTGCCATGGTAGATTTTCTAGATATAATCAATTTTCAATTATCACAGCCGAAGAAGTCCAAAACAATCCCATTGCTAAGCTTACTCTCATCCCTGCTGTATAATAGCTTGGCCGTGACACGGAGGGCAATACATTTCTCTTTGTTCTGTACCCTCTTGGTTTCATTAATGACTACAGTGAATGACTCCTGAGTATGATTAAAAGCTATTATGGGAGATAAACTTGTGGAATTCCTAAAGTGCATTCTAACCCATCCCAATAGGGTTGACTGTAATCTGATATCTCTTCATTAGAACATACCCATACGGTCTCAAGCAGTGCAGGATACATTAGAGTGGTACTTGTGCTCTTTACTACTGGCTCATGAGTCTTGCGTCCGTTTTTTATAATGTTGGGAAGGAATCCTACATTTACTAGCCATGTGTTTAGAGGATTCTATCTGACATGCTGTCTGTAAGCTAGGGATTGGAGCACTGTAATTGTGGCACAGGCATATACTTCTTAAGGCGTGATGGAGGTCTGAGGCAAACGGTATCCATAGATAATCATCCATATTGTAACAATTTATCTTGTTTATACAATTCCATAGCCTGTCTGGTTCCAATGACATGGTATAATGGGGTCTCTTCACCCATTGTTTAAAACGTCTTTTATGATCAGGGGTGGTCCATATGCAAGAAACATTACTAGATTGTGGGCCACATGCAGATCCATACTTAGAGGTGTGAAATATGTTCATCTGATTCGTGTGATGAAGTGTAATCTTCTGGACTTTTATGGATTTCTCCTGCACCATAAAAAGGGGTATTTTACAGGAGAAGGTTAAACTACTTGGCTCGTATATCAGCTCAAACCAGTTTGACCACTGACCGCATAGTATTGTGTAAAGAAAGTGCATGCATAAGGTTTGGGGTCATCCTGGGGGCACGCCGAGGAAGATTCGAGAAGACTCTAGCAGGAGAAGAGGGCATGTGCTGAAGAAGACATGCCTGTTCATTAATATGTATTAACGGACAGGATATAAACCAGGAACAGGAGCTGTACCGCGTGCGTCTTGGTGGAGCGGAGACTCCCGGCGCACCCAGCGCTGTTTGCTTGCCTCTATTTGCTTAATAAATTGTAAATTTGAATTGGAATCCTGTTTGGGACGAAATCATTTATAACAATTGGGGGCTCGTCCGGGATGGTCTTGGTTCCTGAATTCTGACTTGATCTAGGAGGGGCGCCCCACCTTTTGGTGGCTCCTGATCGGGTCGGGTCGGGACTAACGCCATCCTGAACCTGAATAGGGGCAAGCAAAGAATTTGATTTTTTATGAGCTCCCTTGCCGGCTGCAGCAGTTTATTTTGCCCGTAATTCTGCGCGCGAAGATCCGAACGAAGACGACGGAGTCGTAAGTATTTAAGGTGTATACCGTTCGGTTGGGTGGGATTCGGTTGCCTGTGTGTGTAAGAGTGTGACTGAGACGGAACCTTGTTCCGAAGCGATTGTGGAGGTCTTCTAACCGCGGTTCCAATCTCCCGCGAGGGACTTGGCCGGTGAAGGACCGAAGTGATTCTTATAGGATTCGTGGGTGGGTGATAGGTCCTAAACCCCCTGCAAGACACTCTTACTGGTAGCCAAGGGTTGTAGGAATTGCCACAGTAAAAATTCCTAGATGGGTCAGACGAAATCGAGACCCCAGGACCACAAGAAAGGGAGCGAATTACTAGAAATACCTCCGGAGAGTCCATTAGGAATAATGATTGAAAATTGGAATGATAGGGGCCCCAGAAAAGGAAAAAGTAAATAAAAATTAGTTCAATATTGTATGGTAGAATGGCCAAAAGAACGTTTGAGACCACATGTCTTTTGGCCCGTTTTTGGATCTTTTGAAGACTGGGTCTGCCAGGCCTTAAATATATATGTTAATTCAAAGGAACCTTTTAGTCAGGAGGAAAGTGATTATGCAGGATTATGGGACAGAACTTTACGTTCTTTTCCAGCCTCAATACTTACATTAAAAACAGATGAAAAGTTTGAGGAAGAAGAAGAGGGGAAAAGTGAAAAGGAAAAAGATGATAAATGGGAGCCACTGGATAACCTACCGCCTCCATGTTCTAATAATCCATCTCCGGCGGCGGCTCCCCCTCCGGTGGCCGTAGTACCTCTCTCTGTACCACCGTTGCCCCTATCTCCACCACCAACAGCACCGGAATTAGATCGACCTCCGGCTGCATGTACGAGAAGTAGGACTGCTGTATCTGAGGGAGCTTCTCTATATCCCTTACGAGAAGTACCCCTCGGAGGCAATCAGGGAGGCATGGGGTTTGTGGCAGTCCCGTTAAATACCACAGACGTGAGAAATTTCCAGAAAGAAATGGGGACCCTATTAGATGATCCCCTCGGAGTAGCTGAAAAATTGGACCAATTCCTAGGCCCCAATACTTATACCTGGGAAGAAATACAGTCCATTTTAGGGATCCTATTCACTGTTGAGGAAAGGGGAATGATTAGACAAGCTGGAATGAGAATTTGGGAAAGACAGAGTCAGGCAGGACCCCCGGGAGATCAGAAATGGCCAAATGTGGATCCCCACTGGGATCATCAACAACCCCCAGGAAGACAAAATATGAGGGATTTGAGAACGTTAATCATACAGGGAATAAGGGCAGCGGTTCCCCGAGGGCAAAACATTACTAAAGCATTTAATGAACAACAAGGGAAAGACGAATCTCCAACAGAATGGTTGGAGAGGTTGAGGAAAAACCTACCAATGTATTCTGGAATTGATCCGAATACAGTGGCTGGGACCGCACTCCTTAGAACACAATTTGTAGCTAAATCCTGGGGGGATATAAGAAGGAAATTAGAAAAATTGGAGGATTGGCAAGAAAGAGGATTAGAGGAGTTACTTAGAGAAGCCCAGAAAGTCTATGTTAGGAGGGACGAAGAAAAACAAAAAGCAAAAGCAAAAATTTTTGTAGCAGCAGTAAGGGAAAGTCAGAAAAATAAGACGACTCCTGGAGAGAAAAGGGAAAAAAGAATAGAGCAGACACCCCGGGGACAGCCTTATCAAGGAAGATTTACAATTCCCGTCTGTTACTACTGTAACAAGAGGGGACATGTTCAGAAGAACTGCCGTCAGCGGGAACAAGATGAGAAGATGTTCAAAGAAGATTAGGGGTGTCGGGGGCTCTATCTTCTGGGGACTTCAACATCAACAGAGCCCTTGATAAAATTATTGATTGGTCCCCATAAAGAGGAAGTTTTATTTTTAGTGGATACAGGGGCCGAAAAGTCAACCATTCAAAAACTTCCAAAAGGAATAGAAAAAGGGAAGAGTTACGTGTCAGTAGCAGGAGCAAAAGGAGAGCCTTTTAAAGTAAATATATTGAAAGATGTAGAAGTAGAAACAGAAAAGAAAATTTGTCTTAATGATTTACTTTTGCTCCCTGAAGCGGAATACAATTTATTAGGAAGGGATTTGATTTTGAAGTTAAACTTGAGCATTCAGAGTCAAGGGGACAAATTGCAGATTAAATTATACACTTTAACACAAGAGGATGAAGAAGCTATTAACCTCTCAGTGTGGTATAAGGAAGGGGAAACTGGAAAGACAAAATGGACCCCATAAGCGTTCAAATAATAGATCCGCACCGCCCAATTAGAATCAAGCTATACCCTATACCTATGGAGGGTCGAAAAGGATTAAAACCTGTAGTTGACAGACTTTTGGAAAAAGGAACCCTAGAACCATGTATGTCACCTCGTAACACGCCCATTCTTCCCGTAAAAAAGCCGGACGGGTCATACAGGATGGTGCAGGACTTAAGAGCTGTAAATCAGCGAAAAATCACTAAATTCCCTGTGGTGGCAAATCCTTATACTTTATTGAGTCATATATCTCCCAAACATACTTGGTATAGTGTAATAGATTTGAAAGATGCTTTTTGGGCCTGTCCTCTGGATGAGGCATCCAGAGATTATTTTGCCTTTGAGTGGGAGGACCCCGAAACAGGACAAAAACAACAATTAAGATGGACTGTGTTACCACAAGGGTTTACGGAGTCACCAAATCTATTTGGACAAACTTTAGAAACAATTCTACAAGATTTCACAATACCTAAGGAGGTAAAATTATTGCAATATGTGGACGATTCATTAGTAGCAGGAGAAACTGAAGAGGGGATCCGAAAAACCACCATTAAATTGTTAAATTTTCGAGGGGAAAAGGGATTAAAGGTGTCCCGATCAAAGCTACAGTTTGTAGAACAAGAAGTAAAATATTTAGGACATTGGCTGAGTAAGGGAAGGAAGAAGTTAGATCCTGATAGGGTATCTGGGATTCTATCCTTAAGACCCCCACAGACTAAAACGGAAATTAGGCAAATACTGGGATTAGTAGGATATTGTAGACCATGGCTTGAAAATTATAGTGATAAAGTAAAATTCTTATATGAAAAATTAACTAATAACCAACTTAAGTGGTTTATTGAAGATGATCAGAGATTTGAGGAAGTAAAAAGGGCATTAATACAAGCACCTGTATTGAGCCTCCCAGATCTAGAAAAACCTTTCTATCTCTTTGTGAATACATCAAGCCAGACAGCATATGGAGTTCTTACTCAAGACTGGGCAGGAATCCAAAAAACCCATGGGGCATTGTTCTAAGTTACTTGATCCAGTAAGCAGAGCATGGCCTGCTTGTCTCCAAGCTTTGGTTGCTACAGCATTATTAATAGAGGAAGTTAGGAAGATTACCTTTAGTGCTCCTTTAACAGTGTATACCCCACACAATGTCAGAAATGTTTTACAACAAGAAGCGGAAAAATGGTTAACGGACAGCCGGATCCTAAAGTATGAAGCAATACTAATAGACTCCCCTGACTTAGAACTGAGGGTGACTTCTGCTCAGAGTCCAGCACAATTTTTGTTTGGAGAACCACCAGAGGAATTACAACATAACTGTTTAGAGGTAATTGAGACCCAGACTAAGGTGAGACCAGATCTAAGAGATGCTGAGTTGTAAAATGGAGAAGCGCTGTTTATAGATGGCTCCTCCCGAGTGGTAGAAGGGAAGAGAAAATCGGGATATGCAATAATTAATAAGGACTTAGAAATTGTGGAATCAGGACCTCTGAGTCCATCATGGTCAGCTCAGGCTTGTGAGCTGTATGCCCTATGTAGGGCCCTGGAATTATTAAAAGGAAGAAGCGGGACTGTATTTACAGATTCTAAATACGCATATGGGGTGGTCCACACTTTTGGAAAAATTTGGGAAGAAAGAGGTTGGATTAATACTCACGGGAGGAATTTAATACATCAAGAATTAATAGTAAAAATTTTAAAGGCGTTAAGAGAACCAAAGGAGATAGCAGTGGTACATGTGAGGGGACACCAAAAGGGACTTTTGGTGATTACCGAACTAGAGGAAATAACTTAGCAGCTAAAGAGGCCCAGGAAGCAGCCTTGAGGACTAAAGTTGCCAAAATTAATGTCATACAAACAAAGGAGGACACCAGCAAAGAAGGACGAGAGGAAAGAGAGAAGGAGTTTACCCCAGAAGGACAAACAAAATTGAAGAAAATAGGAGCTAAATTAGAACAAGGAAAATGGGCACTGCCCGATGGGCGAGAAATGCTGCCAAAAGCCTACACCAGGCGATTATTAGAACGTTTGCATGCACAAACACATTGGGGTACAAAAGCGTTAAGTGATCATTTTCTTAAACAATTTGGTTGTATTGGAATTTTTGAAATAGCAAAGCAAATTACACAAGGTTGCTTAACCTGTCAAAAGGTAAATAAGACAGTGTTTCGACAAGCAGCCACGGGAGGGAGAAAAACAGCTTACAGACCTTTTGAGAAAGTACAAGTCCATTTCACTGAATTGCCTAAGGTAGGGAGGATAAAATATTTATTGGTAATAGTAGATCATTTAACACAGTGGGTAGAAGCGTACCCTGTAGCACGAGCTACGGCACAGATGGTGGTAAAAATTTTATTAGAACATTTGATACCTAGATATGGGATAATCCAGTACATTGATTCTGACCAGGGCACACACATTACTTCTAAAATAATAAAACTATTATGTCAATCATTAGGTATTCAGTGGGAATACCACACTCTGTGGCACCCACAAAGCTCGGGGAAGGTAGAAAGAATGAATCAAACAATAAAACAACAATTGGCTAAATTAATGATTGAGACACAAATGCCCTGGACGAAACGTTTACCATTGGCACTTAACGAAAACATACAGTGAGACTGGAATATCGCCATATGAAATGTTCTATGGCATGCCTTATTTTCAAGGAATGCCTCTGGGGAACAATGTAATTGAGGATCATAGTATCCAACAAGATATAATTACCATTGGAAAAAGATTAAAAGAATGAAGAGAGATTGGGATGGTGGCCCAAACACCACCTTTAGGATTTGCAATTCATCAGTTAGAACCAGGAGATAAAATTCTGATAAAAACATGGAAAGAAGGAAACCTATCTCCCCTCTGGGAAGGACCTTTCCTTGTTTTATTCACTACAGAAACAGCTGTGAGAACTGCTGAAAAAGGATGGACACATGTGTCACGAGTGAAAGGTCCAGGGAAGGAGTGGAAGGTCACATCTGACTAAATTGCTGTGGGAATTTTATTGCGGCTACTCCTGTAATAGAAACAGGAGTGAAACATGAAATTCCCACAGTTGCTAAAAATCTACTTGTAAATCTTGCTGAAAACATTGCTAAGTCATTGAATATAACTAATTGTTACGTTTGTGGTGGAACAAATCGAGGTGAACGATGGCCATGGGAAGCTATGGAGAGCCATGTAAGTAATCCCCAAGTTTGGAAAACAATGGGAAAGGGTAATAGGAAACAACAATGGGTACTCCAAACGAGTATCATCGGAAGGAGTTGTTGGCAAAAGAAGAACAGGAAAAAGGAGCTGGAACTAGAATTTGTCCTTGGTGTAGAAGGTGGTGTTTATTTGTAAGAACTGCAGGCTAACTGGCAGTTTTCTGTAGCCATAAAGCCTTGCAAATAAAGAGGATCGCCAGGCTCGGGCAAGTGCTCAGGTCTGGACAAACCACTGATCTAGCAAAGCTCTGGCCTTCACAAGCAGTGCTCAATTAATTTGGGTACTAAGAAAGCACTCCCTTAAAGGAAGGAAGAGGGCAAGACCAGAGGGGAACTGGTGTTGCGGCTTAAAAAGGGTCTGCCAAGGGCTGCAACCCCTTTGGGCTGTGACCGCCGACCACTATGGCCCTGACCGGACCTCTTCTAGTTCTACTTGGGGTGAGTTCCTTGACTCTGACTACGGCAAATAACTGTAGTCAATATTGGAACAAGTCCAGCTGGGGTTTACCCCAGAAAAATGGGAAAACTGAGGACCTTTTCTAATTGTACAGCCCGTACGTGTAATCAACAATAAAACCTAGTTTTTTCCTGTTACCCATAAATTAGGGAGAGCGACTAGGAGTCCAGGTGTATAACGAATGGCCTCCTGAGAGATAAACTTGGAATGGAATCAATCTAGGAGGATTTTGGGGAGATTTTATGGGTGGTGATTGGCTTACTAAAATCGGGATAGTTGTATTGGGGATATGTGGGGAATTGTTACTAGATTAATCTACTCGGTTATACAAGGAATGCAGATATCTGCAGTACTCAGTTGGAAACGAAAACACGAATCAATACTATAAAGAAAAAGATGGGGGATTGTGAAATATGTTCATCTGATTCGTGTGATGAAGTGTAACCTTCTGGACTTTTATGGATTTCTCCTGCACCATAAAAAGGGGTATTTTACAGGAGAAAGTTAAACTACTTGGCTGGTATATCAGCTCAAACCAGTTTGACCACTGACCGCATAGTATTGTGTAAAGAAAGTGCATGCATACGGTTTGGGGTCATCCTGGGGGCACGCCGAGGGAGATTCGAGAAGACTCTAGCAGAAGAAGAGGGCATGCGCTGAAGAAGACACGCCTGTTCATTAACATGTATTAGCAGACACGCCTATTCATGAATATGTATTAGCGAACAGGATCACGCTGAGGAAGATTCGAGAAGATCCTAGAAGGAGAAGAGGGCATGTGCCAAAGAAGACACGCCTGTTCATGAATATGTATTAACGGACAGGATATAAACCAGGAACAGGAACTGTACTGCGTGCGTCTTGCTGGAGCGGAGACTCCCGGCGCACCCAGCGCTGTTTGCTTGCCTCTATTCGCTTAATAAATTGTACATTTGAATTGGAATCCTGTTTGGGACTAAATCATTTATAACACAGATAATTAATCAGACTGAAATTAGCGGTATCATTAGAGGAACATGGAAAGCTTTTAGGGCAAAGCACTCTATAACTACAAATCCCTTGGTGAGATATAATAAAGGTTATCATAGCTTTGTACGGGCGCTTTTCCCATCACGAGGAGTAGTACAGCTATGTGAAATATGTTCATCTGATTCGTGTGATGAAGTGTAACCTTCTGTCCTACGTATCCTTGTATGTCCGCAAGCCTAAGTCTAGCAGAGTGGTTAATGTATATAATGTAATACATTGTAAACTTCATTTGGAATCCTGTTTGGGACTCAGACGTTTATCTCAGCTAGAAAAAGCAATAGTTAGCTTGTCGGCAGAAATGGAAATTATCGCCAATTATCGTATACATACGGAGGGGTTAACAGATGGAATTTTGGCCTGTGAGAAAACTGCAGTTAGAATATCAGAAAATGGATGGCTGGGTAAGAAACAGATACTATGCTGGGTGAGAGAAAACAGCCCAAGAGATAAGAAAGTTGATCAAGGTTAGGGGAGGATGGGGAAGACATGCAGTAACGGAGGAATATAAAGCACAATTCACAATTTTGTTTGCCTTGTAACATTCTGCTATTGGCTTGAGCATGGTTGATATGTGACTGCTGGATTATGGTAATATGCCGCGTGAACAAAGCCTACGAACCAACAGACAGGGTGGCTGGGGCACGTGCAGCACGTCTGGCCAGCGGGCGCGTATGCCATAGGCTCTCTGTGTTGAAAGGTGGCAACCAAGGCGTGTTCTGACACTCGCTGGCCACGTGTGTCGAAACTCGTTCCTCTGCAAATGTATAAATACCGGGATTTCCCAAAGGGCAGTGGGCCGGTGTACGGCAAGGCCACCGTTGCCTCCGTGGGGACGCCCACGTAAAGCTGGCACCTACCGACTGCTGGGCTGAGTTCGTGGTGCAGGACGATAGAAGAGTGTACAGATGGTTCATCTTCCTCACAGTCCTCGGGTTGCGAATGAACCATCAGGTTTTGTTTATAGATAAACAAAAAGGGGGTGATATTGGGATCACCCTGCATGGCTTGACCTTAAGGAGAAGGAGCTGTGGCATTGAGAAGCTGGTAAACAGCCGGACACCTGCAGGGCTCAACCTTGAAGAGAAGGAGCTGTGGTAAACAACTAAGAAGAAGCAAAGGAGCGCGTGGACATACAGAGGCGACCAATCCTGCCTCTGTGAGAGTCGCGTGGACTTAAAGCAATAGCCAACCGGGTAGCACTTTTAGGTGCGTGAACGGGCTGTATTTGTGTAAAAAGCACGCTATGCTAACAATAAAGGTCTTTGGCCCGAAGCCCTGCCACAGTCCGTGCCCTATTACTCCACACTCCTGAGCAATTTTTTCTCCAGGCTTAACGGTCCCAGACCTCTCAGCCTTCCGTCCTATGGAAGATGCTGCGGTCCCTTAAATCAGCTTTGTGGCCCTTTGATAGCCTTGCTTTAGCAGGTCAACAACTTTCTTGCACTGGGGAGCCCAGCACTGGACACAGCACTCCAGATGTGGCCCACCGGTGCTCAGTGGAGGAGAAGGTTAACTTCCCTCCATCTGCCGGCAATGCTTTTCCTAATGCAGCCCAGGAGGCTGCTGGCCTTTGCTGCGAGGCTGCCTGGCTGGCTCATGCTCAGCTGCTTGCCCTCCAGGACCCTAAGGTACTTCTCTGCAGAGCTGCTATCTAGCCAGTCAGCCCCCAGCATGATGTCCACAGTGTGGCTGGATGACAGGCTGTCCTCCCCCGGGGACTTTCTCAGCAGCAGCTTGTCCTTCTTGGAGATCGGCTTCACCTCTGTCACAGGCCCCACGCATTGCTGCAAGAGTCACCTGGGACAGCAAACCCCTCTCCTGCCAGGGCTGCACAGCCCAAGGCCGTTTTCTGTCTGGTCTTGGGGACTGCAGCTTTTGCTCTCGTTGTGAGAACCTCCTTCATCATTATGTTGCCTCCTGCCATCCACTCCAGCACACATCGGCTGTGAAGCCTTTCCACACAAAGAGGGCCAATCTTTTGGTATCAGGTGTCCATGTGACAAATCTGCCCTTGGCCCTGGTGCCACATCTGAGGTGCTACAGGCCTAATGTGCACCAAAGCCCACAGCCTGGAGCACAGACAGCAGGAGGACAACATGCCATCGCAAAGCTGTGACGTTAGGGGAGCAAGAGCCAAGACGGAAAAGGACAGCTCCCACAGCTTTTGTGACTGACGGAGATACAACATCTTTAGGTGAGACTAACAGGGAAGGCGAGAAGTGGAGGATGCCCTGCTTGCTACCAGAGCAGGTCAGATGTGTGGATGTTCTCTATGGGACATGCAACAGGTTAGGCGGGATCTTGTGTGTGGGTCAGCTTCTAACTGTGCCACCCAGTCTGAGGCTCACCTGGACCTTGTACTCCCAAAAGAGGAAAAGTTGGTCAGGGATGGGAAGACCAGTTTCAGCCTTGGTTGTAGTCAGCATGAAACTGTGGTCTCCCAGATCTGCACAGAAGCGGGGAAGGAGAGTAGCCGAGCACAGACCCTGCACATGCGGGAATGAGAACTTGGCCTATTGAGGGCACTGGCAGGTGGGATCCCATGGGGGCAGTGTCAGGGCCCTGAGAGCATCCACAGGCCTTCAGGACCCTGGGGGGTCCATCCACACCTCTGTCCATGGGCCCAGGTGACCATTGAAGACCAGGCCTGAGTTTCAGCCCCAGCTTGATCGATGCTCTAGGTGTACTGGTCTCCAGACACAGCCTTGCCTGTGCATCGACCTTGTTCACTTGTACGTGAAGAGTCACTTCCCAGCTTGATTCTTTATGGGGTGTACAATGGATGACACTGTGGCCCTCCAAGTGCCAGAGCCCAGGTGAGTCACAGAGGCCTAGGGCCTTTCTCCTTCCTTTCTTCCCATCACTTGATCAGCTTTTGGGAGGAGAGGAAGGAAAAGCAGATGAGGTTTCTGGGTGCCAATGACTGAAAGGATGGAGCAGAGCCATCACATGTGAAATGATCTAAAGCCTAGGCTAGTTCAAAACTGTTATCTTCTGTTCCTATATCTGAGGCCTTCTATCTTCAGGAAGAACCTGGAAGCTCCAAGATCCCTCCATCTTCCCCTCTTTTAGCAATTCAGTTGACAGTACCCAAGTCAGAGGCTTTCCTTCAGTTCTGTTTACAGTGTAAAGCACCCCATGGTCTGGAGATATGGCAGGATAGTTGCATAAGGATCCCACTCCTTTGGACAAGAAGATGGATGTTCCCGGGAGGATGGATGTTCTCAGGGGGCATGACGTACCAATAGCTGTGTTCAGGGAGCTGGTCAAAGGCCTTGTCTCCATTTCTGTAACGGCGGCACAGATGCCTGGTTCATGTGTAAACTCTTTCTCCGGATTCTGGCATTTAGCGAGCAAGCTGGTCTGACCTCAGAGCTGGCCCTGCTTGGAGCCAGTGCAACACCAGAGACCTCCTGACCCTCCTTCCACCCTGAATTGTCCTGTGATGTAGAGACCCTCTCCTCCAGCTTAGTCTCTTCTCATATGACATGTGGCAAGGCACAGGCCTGTTGGGAAAGAGACTGCTGCGAGGGGGTCTCTAGTCCAGCCTCCAGGCTGGCCGTGACTTTGCGGCGCTGAAACTTGAAGAGCTCCAAAGGTGGAGATCATGGCAACGCTCCTCCTAGTCCATTTTATTTTTCCTGAGGTTCAGCCTAAAGCTCCCAAGAGGCAGCTTGTGGCTGTTCCTTCTGTCGTATCAATGGTGACTGCAGAAAACAGGTTGGCTCCGTTATCTCTCCAGGCAGGTGCAGGCTCTTGCTAGGTAAACCCGTGCCTCCACTTCAGCAGGCTACAGACACCCAGCTCCCTCAGACTCTCCCCACAGCTCATCCTTTAGGCCCTTCACTTCAAGTTGGCAGACCTCCTCCAGACACTCCACTCTCCTTTCGAAATGTGAGAACCACTGACTCATATGGCATTGTCACAGTTCCCTTAGTCAGTCAGGTCCCTGTCCATGCTGCTGCATGGAGTTGTTTCTGAGCTTTTCCTTCAAAACCTTGAGGTTTCTGCTGGCCAAATCCCAGGTGTGCCAAGGTCCCTCTGGACTGAACCTCCAACAGTCCAGCTTTTAAAGTATGCGTGCCAACGGCCATCCTGAGTCGTGGTGCCTCTAACAAGATCAGAACTTAAGTAGCTGCAGGACACTACAGAGAAGAAAAGAGTACTGGCGTTAAGTTGAGTTGCAATGCGAGGTAGAAAGCACCACAGTAACCACCGCAGAGACACCAAAGGAGGGTTCAAAGTGAGCAAATGCAGGGCCACTGGATAAACAGTGAAAAGTCCTTGGCTTTTTGCATGGGTGGGGATAAGGATGGTTAAAGAGCAGGACTTGAGAGGTGGGAAAAGAATGAAAAGGGAATGAACGGTGAAGCAAAGGAAATAACCAGGGCTGTTTGGGGATACCTGTGAAGCAGTCCTGCATCTGAGCAACACTGCCTGGAGGAGGAGAAGACAACTTCAGCTGATCTGACTATGCCAGCATCTGACTTACTTCCATGGTCACGGGGAACCTGACAGCTTTCCCTACTGTCATCAAGGGCACACCTAGAGAGGAAGGAACCACAGCATCATTTAGTTTTCCACTCTCCTGAATGGGACCTCAGTAGGTCTCCAGTCCAACCTCATGCTCACAGCAGAATCGGCTACGGAGTCAGACCACTTTGCTCAAGGCTTTGCCACATGGGGGCTGGAAAATGTCCAAGGACAAAGACAGGAAAACATCTCTGGGAAACCTGCTTCAATGTTTGGATGCCCTTATGGAGAGAAAGATTGTCCCTATCTCCAGCCTCAACATTCCTTATTTCAACATTTGACTATCGTCTATTATCGTCCTGCCAAGCACCACGGTGACAAGACTGGCTCCATCTTCCTGAAAACCTCCCTGCAGGGACTGGCTGGCTGCTATGAGGTTCCCCAGACCTTCCCTTTCCCAGGCCGAAGGCAGCCCTTTCCCTCAGTTTCTGCTCCCCAGGCAAGTGCTGCAGCCCCTGCGCATCTTGGCAGCCTCCCACTGAAGTCACTCCCAGTTGTCAACGTCTTCCTTGATGTGGTGGATTGACTCTGGCCAATAGCCCGGCAGCCACGCAGCCGCTCACTCTTTCCTCCCCTTCCCCACTGGGACAGGAGAGAGAACAGGAAGAAATAAAGCACGGAAAGTTGTGGGTCAAGATAAAGACAGCTTAGCAGGTGAAAGAAAGAGATTTTTAAAAAATCAACAACCAATAATAATAACAAGCAACGCAAAGGCAACCACTCACCACCTCCCACAAGCAAAAATGATGCCCAGCAAGTCTCCACATAGAAGACTCTTTGAATGAAAAAACGTTAATGGAGAAGCCGCTGCCTGAGCATTCACACACCAAACAAAGAGTTGCACACACACCACCCGAGACTTTAACTGCTGGGTCTGGAGTCCCTTTGCAGCAGGAGACTCCAGTGAGCCGACGTGTGCGCCTTTCGACTCTACACACACACACACACACACACACACACACAGTCTCTCTTGGGTGCTTTCTCTTCCCTCAGGCTCAACCCTAGGTTTCCTGAAGCAGAATCTCTGACATGACGTATACCAGTTGAATTTATTAAGCGGTACAGTGGTGAAGAACAGCTTGAGCTGAGTGCCTCTGGAGATGGACCCCGAACCAGAGACTCTCTGGACAATTATACCCTTACAGTCTAAGCTCCCCTCCCCTTGTGAGACGGTTTAGTCCAGTTGGAGTATTTGGGTCTGGGGTCTCCTTTTTCCTCATTGGATCCTTTCACTGTCTCCAAGCGGGCCGTTCTTTTTCGTTTCTCGATGAGGCAACCTCTGCTGATGGATGTGGCTATCTTATCTTTCTAATTTACACCAGTTTCAGGGCCTTCCCTCACGCGACTAAGTAAGAGTTCAGTAGAACTTCATCAGTAGCTAGGTGAAAGTTCACCGCTTATGAAGGTCTAAGGCCTTTTACTAATGCTATGCAATGGATTGCATGTGAACTAGGAAGTGATTCCTGTAACAAAAAAATTCTAGTTCCTTCTTCCTCTGTCCCAGCTTTTATTGCTCAGCACAACGTCGTACGTTAGAGAATATCCCTTTGGTCAGTTGGGGTCAGCTGTTCTTGCCCATCTGCAGCCCACTCACTGGGAGGGAGCAGAGAAGGCCTTGACACAGTGCAAACACTGCTCAGCAATAGCCAGAACACTGGTGTGTTATCAACACTGTTTAAGGCACAAATGCAAAACATAGCACCACACAGGCTGCTATGAAGGAAGGTAACCCCATCCCAGCCAGATCAGTACACCTGAACTGGGGCCCTAAAACTGGATATAATTGGTTACAGGTGGTCTAACAAGCAATGAGCATGGGGAGACAACCACTTCCCTCACTCTTTTGGCGAGGCTCCTCTTTATACACGTCAGGACACTGCTGGCTGCCTTTGCTGCCAGGCCACACTGGATCAAGTGGTTAATGTCTTTTGTAGTTAATAATTCTAATCTTTCATATATTTTCACCTGTGCTGATACAATGACCATTTCTGAAGTAATGTTTTCAGCAGACTGTCTAGACAAAGGCCCTTTCCATTGTTCTCCTTCCCTTACTCTTTGTTCATTCAGATACTTCCCACCCACACTGCTGCTTTGAGCTTCAGGGACTAAAAGCCTGCCTGTCTTTCAGTAGTATAACGGTATCTTTAGCCAACTCTTTTAATTGTATCTACCTTTATCTATCTATCTATCTAAAACATTTCTCGTAAGATCATCCCTTGTAGAAAGGCGACCTCATTAGAGGCAGCTTGTACTTAGTATATGGTTGAGGAGTGTTTTATTGCTTAAGACACTTGATCGTGCTTTACTTTGCTTTGCTTGCAAATGGGAAACATCCTTCTGTGCCTGTGTGCAGCCAGTCCTCTAAGGAAAGTGGGTGGGAGATGGTGCAATGGAGCTCTAACATTCAGCTCCCAGAGTTCAGAGAAGTCTGATGAAGGGAAAGTGATGTAAATCCCAGGTGGCCAACGACAGGTGGGGAGTCTGGGGAGGTGAGGAGCAAGGTTGTCCACCCAGTGTCAGATCTCAAGGGACTGCTTTTCCTACCTGTCCAGACCTCCTCAGGAGACGCTCCTGACACTCAGGATCCATATCAGTTGGATAATGCTTCTATCACTTCTTTAAACTGAAATTAACAAAATACCGCCTTTAAAATTAAAAATAACTTTATTAGGTGCACTTTGAAATCTTCCTTCTTAACCATGCTATGAAACAACTCAGATTAGCTATACGAGTCTTGCAGACGTGGAGAACGTTACAGGAAGAGGCATGACTTGTTAGGGCTTTCTGTGTTTTAAGGAGCCCCATGGTGTATTTGGGGCTCAGTCCGTGAACCTCAGATACTGGGAGAAGACTGAACAAACCTCTCAAGAAGTCAAAGCCAGAAGCAAACCCCAAAATACCTTGAAGCATTAATGGGACTTAATGAGACCCATTACTGCCAAAGGCTCCTCATTGACTCATTAGAGCAGATACTTGGAGACGGTGACTGCAGGTAGGCAAGGGCACTGCACAGGTGGCTGTAATGCTGAGAAAACCCTTGGTTCGTTTTATGAAGCAGGCAAGGCCAAACCCTGAGCCCAGGTCCTGGGAAGGCAGTTTCTGAGAAGAGAAGAATAAAGTTTTGTCTCACTGGCCCTGGTGGTAGAGACAGCTGCTATAGTCAAGACGACAAAGACCTCAGTCCTTTTGGACCTCTCGGTCTTGCTAGAACCCTTGGCCATCTCTATGCAGGCTGCCCTACACTGTCCCATGCCTCACCTCTTTCCCTTCAGCTTGCTGACAGCCATCTTGCTTTCCCACCTAGCTCTCACCCTGGCATTTCTATGCCTTCACTGATGGCTCTCCACCCTCACCAGCTGCTCCTTGAAACACAAAGCCATGGGATAATCCAGACTCCCTCTGGGTGATCTCTTGCAGCACAAGACTACCCTCTCAGTGAGGATTATTTTTTCTCACATCCAGACAGAACCTTCCCAGCTGTAATTTGTGGAGGTTTCTTGCTCTTCCCGCTACTAAGAAAAGCTCCATTGTCCCTGAAACTGTGAGGAATGAGCGATTTGTGTAAAGAAAATCTAGTGAATATAAGCTTGAAGCAAATGTCATTGATATTGAAATAAAGGAATATATGTAGGGCATGACCATAAGCAGGGGAGTGGTCGTCCTTATGTAACTTCCTGATAAGTATAGTTTGGGTAACTCCCTTGATATGTGTAACTTATGTAGCCTCCTGATATGTAAGTTAGTTCCTGATATACTAGTGCAAACCAGTGTTGTAAATAACCGCAGAAATGTCAAGAAAATGTATAGCCAAATAAAGTAGCATAATATAAGTAGAATAACGGAGCGCCTGCACAAACAGAGAGGTCATGTAGAGTGCACTGACGAAGAGGAGCATCTTCCTCCCAACGACCACCGGACGACCACCTAGAAAAAGATGAAGCATGCGCAGACCGGGGAAGTGGTGACGTACTTAAAGAAAGAGTCATCTTCCAAGAAAAAGGCGGAGAAAGGCAAGAAACGAAGCCTAGAGAAGTATAAAGGAAGGAATTGTAAGAAGTGAAGGTGTGCGTCTTGGTGGAGCGGAGACTCCCGACGCACCCAGCGCTGTTTGCTTGCCTCTATTTGTTTAATAAATTGCAAACTTAAATTGGAATCCTGTTTGGGACTAAATCATTTATCACAAAACCATTCTTCAAGCAGCTGCAGGCTGCAGCTACTGCAGTGCCCTGACCCTCCACTTCCCCAGGCTAAACAAGCCGTTGTTAAAAATAAATATATTAAGGTCTGCGCCCGCGATCCTGCAGACACCGCCCCCCCCCGCGACACACGCGCGCTCAGACTCACTCAGCCACCCCCCCCCGCGCGCGCGCGCTCCCCCTCCCTGCGCTGCAGCTCCGGACCCGCAGGCCGGTGGGTGCGGCCCCCCCCGGCCGCAGACTCTCCGGCGCCCCGGAGCAGCGGGGCCCAAGGGGGGCTGCAGCCGCGCGTGCCCCGCTGCCCGGCAACCGGCCCCCCCGGCGGCGGGGGAGGGAGCCTGGCGCAGAGGCTGGCTGGGGGAGGGGGGATGGCGGCGCTTTTCGGAGGTTTCTGTTTGGGTCGGTTGGGTTGGGGGGTTTTTTTTCTCTTTTCGTTTTTCACCTCCCCCGCCGTTCGCGTTCGTTGGTTTTCACCGCGCGGCGGCGGCGGCCCGCGCGCAGCGGGGCTGTTGTGCCAAACGCGGGTTCCGTCACCCGGTGCGCAGAGCGCCGGGAAACACACGGAGTCGAGACGGCGGCTTTTCTTCCGCCCCTGCGCCGAGCTGGGTGCCGGTGGTAGGCCCACAAAGCTGGCGCGCCTCGGTTAACGCAGGGAAAATATTTCTACGCTCCGAGCAACAAGTCACCGTTAATTTTTTGAGAGCTGGCGCAGGCGCCCTTGCGCCTGTTGGTTCCCGCAAGCCTCGTCTCCACGGCGACAGCGTCCTCCTTTTTTACTGCGCGTGCCCCGTGAGGAAGGGGCTTCTGTGGGTAGGGGTCTTCCCCTACCGGAGGGCAGGCTTGTGCTATGCCGAGTCGATGTTAATTAGATGTTACTTAGGATAGTTCACTCAAAGGTCGGCAGTTGCGTTCCCTTTGCGGTTGCCTTGTTCCTTCCCTCAGGCTTGCGCCTCGTTGACTCCTGACAGAGCCTAAACAATACCCCCGCTTTGTGCCTCGCATACCTTCAGCAGGGTGACTGACCGACGGACTGGCCGACCGACGGACTGAGGACGAAAGGCGGGAGGGGGGCACGGGTGCGGCAGGGACGCCGCGGGGTCCTAAAGTCTCCCGCCTTCCTTCCTTCCCCGGGCCGGCAAAACTGCTGGCGGAAGGGGGAGGGGGGGTGTCTCCGTGTGTGCGTGTGGCCGCGGGCGAGGGGTTCGTGCCGGGGCCGGTTTGGGAGCGTGTGTGGCGGGTGTGCACGCAGTAAGAAACGAAAAAGTCTGGTAACGCTGTGGACAACGCCGCCTTCTCTGCTACAGCCTGCGCTGTGGCCCGCCTCGGTGTCCGCCTGCGGGCGATGTGCTCGGCTCGGCTCCCGGTTGAAGCCGTCCCTGGGAAAGCAGCAGCCCCGTGCCTCGGCCTGGGCAGAGACCTGCGTCCCCGAGGCCGGGCTCCGGCTGCCGGAGAGGTGGGCCGCGCCTCTCGCTAGCGGCCGTCGGCGTGTCCGTCGCCAGCGGGATGCGTTCCAGTGGTGAGCAGCGCCCAGAGGACAGGCCCAGCAGCCTCAGGCAAAGCGGGGTCGCTGCTTTGCTGATGGTGGTGTCCGAAAAGGCGGTTTCGTTTCCCGGCGTGCGATAGGCCAGTCTCACACACCGAGACGAGATACCGGTTTATTCCAGACCTGCGCAGAGCTGGGTGCTGGGTGGTAGGCCCACAAAGCTGGCACCCCGCGGTTAACACCCGGAAAATATTTGTAGGTTTCTAGCAACACTTACCAGTATTCTTAAACATACCTCAGCTGCCACCACGTTTACACATAAGCAGATTAACTTCTGGCAGCCTTGTAGCAATGGGGCTCGCTGCGGTGGGGTGGGGAGGGCGGGCGGCTGGGGCTGGGCACCGCCGCCTCTGCCTGGTCCCCGGTCCCCGGTCCCCGGTGGTGAGAGAGAAGAGTAAGAAAAGGTAAGGGGGAGGGAGGCTAGATAAATAAATAGCTAAAAAAATGACAATCAAAAAGAAACGGGGGGTGTGCAGGGTGCGTGTGGGTGTCTTTACACAGAACTCTCCGGGGTGAGGGCAGGCGGGCGGTTTGGGAGGAGGGAGTGGGGAGAGCAGGTTTAGGACAAATGCTGATCTGGCACTCTCTGCTAATTCTTGATGGATTAACATACACCGACCTATGGTTAATGAATGTAATAAATAATTCATTAACCGGTAATTAATATACGAAGTAATGATTAGCGATAGAGCAATACAGATTAATATTTACTGGAATTAACATCCAGTGGATTAAGATCACGTTAATAAGGAACTACTTTACTGATAACAAGTTCTAGGTGAGGAACAGAGCCGTCGTGTAGCACGTGTAATTAATGATAATTAATAATGATGAATTGATAGTAGATAATTACAACAGTAAATCAGAGTGATGATAAAGAAAAAAAAATACATGATAAGTAACTGGAGGACAGTAGTGTTAATGCAGTACCACAAAATACTAATAAATAAAATAATCGATCTTAATAGGTAACGACTGTTATTAATAAGTAATTATTAATGATTGATTTAGACTAATTTGATTAATAAAAACTTAATCAGTTCATTAATTTTTTATTCATTTATTTGTTGTAGACCGATAGATACTATATAACTCAAATAGCATCGATCAATAGGAATGAATAGTTAATAAGAATTTCAGTTATTAATAATGGTCAGCTTACTCACGTTTGATGGAGGTCTTTGTGGCCTTGCCGTAGAACATCAGGCTGCAAGGCTTTCGCCTCATCCCAGACATCACTCAACAATAGTCAGTTATGAGACTGTCTGACTGCAACCCATCAGGGTTGCTTTTGAAGAGGAGCGTGTTGCTCCAGTCAAACCCTGCTACTCCCTACAGACCCACAGTGGTTTCCCACATTATCCACCCTGTGACCTTAGTCACAACTCACTGAGAGGAACATTGTGTAATTTGTATTTAGGTGGGTCGAGGCATTCATCTCCTTCCTGTGTTTTCATCCTCTCTTGTTGGTTGGTAATTTATTGTTGGGATCACTCTGCACGGCTCGACCTTAAGGAGAAGGAGCTGCAGCATTGAGAAGCTGGTAAACAGCTAGATATCTGCACGGCTCGGCCTTGAGAAGAGGGAGCTGTGGCATTGGGAAGCTGGTAAACAGCTGGACATCTGCAGGGCTCGGCCTTGAGGAGAAGGAGCTGTGGTAAACAGCTAAGAAGCAGCACTGTATAAGAAAAACAGGATGGAACCCGGACCACGTAGCAGTAACCGCAAGTAGGAGGAGTATGATAATGCAATCTTTAGGGCTAAGCCAATGATTGTAAGACAAGTATGCATAAGGTAGAACTTAGTGTATAAATATGTGTAAGGTTTTGCAATAAAGTTGAAGCTTGCCTTATCACTCATATTGAGTCGACTGCTTGCCTTCCCTCACTCGTCGCAAGTGGCGCCCGAACAGGGACCCCATCCTTGTTTTTCACCGGACAGCGAGATCGGAGAAGCACTGGTAGCAGCGACCAGGGAGCAGAAGATCGGCGGACGCTGCCGCGGCGCGCCTGATCCGTGCTTGAACCCAGGATAATTAAGAAGGGGTTCGCCGTCCGAAAGAAGGCTACCCATGGGAAAAGGCTGCAAAAATAATTGACCGGATAATTAAGAAGGTCAACATAGCGCGCAATGGAAATAGAGGTAGCGTTCGAAATCTTAAAATGCTTTTTAGAAAAGCGGGGAGTAAGCCAATTAAAAGATCTGGCTGGGTTAATTACGTTAGGGAAAGCGAAAGGGTCTTTTAAAGACCCTGAAAGTATGTTTGAAGTAGACGAGTGGCGTTCTTATGGAGATTGATTGTGGGATCTAGTAATCGATGATGATAAATCAGCAAAAAAAATTAATGAAATCTTGGAGAGATGTTATTAATTGCATGAAAAGATATAAAACTGAAAAGTGAATAGCACAGGCAACAAAGACAGTATAAAATTTACGACGCTCTGGAGGTTGATCCTAGAGACATTAAAAGAACTAAAGGCAGAACGCATCACATGAAGAAGGGGCGATGGTCAGACTCCTGCCACATATGCTCTCTAAGAGAGGACTGAAATATGATGAATATACACTTAGAAGGCTTCTAATTTGGTGCCAAAAAGGGTACCCCCCCGATGCGTCCGTGGCGTTTAAGGCAGAGACGTGGGAGGAGATAGGAAAAATGTTATAGGAACATATTGGGAATGGAGATAAAACCACCGCAGAGTTAGTGACGGCATGGAAGTTGATGTTAACCACATTAAAAGCCTTAAAGGCAGAGAGAAAAGCTGCAGCTGATATGGAGGAGGCTGTTAAACCGTCTTCAACCAATCCCTTTTTAACTGAGTCAGAGGGTCCAGGACCTTCAGCGACTCTGACTGCACCTCCTGAGGTGCCAGATGCACCGAGTAAACCGGCTGCATAAATAAGTCAGAGAAACAGATCTACGATGATGTATGTGAGGGCAAGATGGGACAACGTTGCCCAGAACAATGTACTCAGTGTTCCCCTGTGTGCCCATGTGAAAGATCAATGGGGTGAGTCTCGAAAGGAGATGGGCAAGCAGCGGAGCTAGCAACAACGTGGCGATTGCTATTGGAGACTGTTTTGAAGAGCCAGGGGCTAGCAGCAGACTCTGCAACAGCTTTTGAGTTACCTACCTGGGAGAAAGCAGGGAAATTGGTGTTTGAGGCAGCCTCTAAAGAGGATCATACGGCCGCGAAAGTGTTAACAACCTGGCGATTAGTCAGAGACTCTATAAAGGGGATAAAATCAGAGTGGACGGCGGCAGCAGCTGCCGCTGCCACAGCCCCGGGAGAGAAGGGAGGCCGAGCTGGGAATGGTGAGAACGAGCAACCCCCGCCCGCCTCCCCCCCCACCCCGCCCGCCCCCCGCCCCCGCTAACGCAACCAACGGAGGTGGCGAGTCCTCCTTGGCCCCCGCCTCCTGACCCGTGCGTGCCGCAACAGGAGGGGGCTGCCTGGGATGATCCTTCCCCCAAGTCAAGATCCGACCCTGCCCAACATTGGCGAGGCATGAGACAAGAGACTTTGGCAGAGAGGGAGGGGACGGAGCGAAGTGGGTACCGACCAGGTCGGTACGGCCGGCAGTAAGACCTGAAGACCTTGTCACACGTCCCACGGACGCAGTCAACTCCGACGTACCGCCAGCTGATGCTTTCACTCTTTTGTATGCGGAATGACGGCTCGTTGACTGTCTCAGCGGCTCTCCCCGGACGTTCAAGAGCAGGAACTTCAATATGCCATATTTGTAAAACGGTGTTGTGGGTTTGTTCTATGTCGTCGTAATTATTGTCACAAATGTATCATTTCTTTTGCAGGGAATCGAAGAGTATATTTCAATTGCTTTTTTACCATTCCCTTAGCAGCTGAGGATGCAGAGAAGTTTGCCTTTATGGTACCATCGGTAAATAAAGGAGAGCTAGCAAAAAGTATCATTGGGTAGTGTTACCACAAGGAATGCAAAATTCACCTACGATGTGTCAGACATTTGTGGCATGGGCTCTAGAACCGGTGTGGAAAAAGTATCCAGATTTAATAACGTATCATTATATAGTTGATATATTAATAGCAGGGACACAATTGAATGCAGACCACATTTTACAGCACTTAGAGCACTATTTAGGAAAACGGGGTTTAAAAATAGCACCGAAAAAAATTCAAAAGAAGGAACCATGGCAATATTTGAGCTGGATTATTACCAGGGCAGTGGTCCACCCACAAAAAATAAAGATTAAGGCGAAAATAGAAAATCTTTCTGATGTCCAAAAATTAATGGGGGATATACAGTGGGTTCGCAATATTTGCGGAATTACTAATGATGATCTGAGGCCATTGATGCCGCTCCTGGAGTCTTCGGTGGAGGCTCCAGAGCGACGTCAACTGGACGAGGATCAACACCAGGCTTTGCAGAAAATTACTGAGAAGATAGCAACAACCTATGCTCACAGATGTTCACCTACTGAGAGTATCTCGCTTATGATAGTTAATTCAGGAGGGGAACGGCAATATCCACTAGGATTGACCGTACAGTTAGGAAATACAGCAAACAGTTTGAAAGTATTAGAATGGGTTTTTCTCTCCTATCAACCCAGAAAAATAGTGGTCACCAGATATGAATTATTTGCACAACTCATTATTAAGGGAAGACAAGGAATTGTAGAAATATCTGGATTAGAACCTGTAATAATTTATGTTCCTGTATCTCAAAAGTACTTAGATTGGTTGTTAGCCAGTTCTCTGGAGTTTCAGATCGCAATCTCTGATTTTTTAGAACAGGTTACAAATAGCTATCCGTCCGATAGATTATTGTCACTGTTGGCTAATCAGCAGTTTGAAGAAATGCCTATGTGATCGGAGACCCCAGTGAATGGGATGACAGTCTTTACCGACGCAGGACGCAAATCCCGTTGTTCGTGAGTCTGATAGTCACGTGTTTGATATGCCAGGTTCAGGCGTGGTTTTCCGTTCAACCAAGAAAAAATATCTGGGTTACACTAGCTAATCAAACGGGCCAAGGCCACCTTTGCTTATCTATATCCACTGCTGAGAATCTGTTTACAACATGCTTAGTTGGTCTGCCCTTAGGGGACTATGATTCGACAATGGTGGTAAAGAAGACCACCCCTGACCTAACCTTGTTTTTAAAAAATAACGAACACCTCTGCAGCTATGGATAAGTGGGACGGATGGATGACACACGGACCACAGGAGTTGTTGGAACCGCAGGAGTTGGGTATTTTAGGATGCATGACAGCCCCTACCTGTTTATATTTTAATTATACAGGACAGGACGATACCAGGTCACAGGATGTAAACCCCACGTTAGCCATTTTTCAGAATGCTACCAATTGGTGTAATTATACAACGAGCAACATCTCGCGCTCTACTATTGTCCCAATGAGACTCCCTAAAGGAATATTCTTGATTTGTGGTGATCGTGCATGGCACGGTGTTCCCTCCCGTTTGAGAGGTGGTCCTTACACATTGGGGCACCTAACATTGTTAACTCCCAACACTTCTATGATATTGAACCTTACCCCACGGCATAGAATAAGATGACAGATTTGAAAATATCAGGAAGAGTGCAATGACCAACTGGATTTTTGGACTGCGGACAAAACCATACTAACCTCTTTCCTTGCCCCTGGGGTCGCTGCTGCCCAAGGCTTAACCACTTTAAATAAATTGGGATGTTGGCTAGCGAAACAAACCAATGCTACTTCTGCAACACTCAGTGCTTTGTTAATGGAAACTGACTCAATAAGGCATGCGACATTGCAAAATAGGGCAGCTATCGACTTCCTACTTTTGGCCCAAGGGCACGGGTGTGAGGAGTTTGATGGCATGTGTTGTATGAATTTAACAGATACATCACAGTCGGTAACTCAACAATTACAAAAACTGAAGGACTTAACAGACAGGTTACAGACAAGTTCACTAAACCTCGAATCATAGCTGTCAAGTTTGGGCCTAAGTGGATGGTTACAAGACTTAATAAAAGGGGCAGTTGTTATAGTACTTGTTATCTTAATACTAATGCTTATTGTACCATGTTTATTGCATTGTCTACAAGGAATGGTTCAAAAGGTAGTAAAGAATGCTTGGCTAGCGAATAACTCCAACAAGTATCTTACACACCCAATGAATGAGCTTTGTTAGATAATCACGCTCAAAACAAAAAGGGGGAGAGGCTACCACATTACCCTAAGAACGTTTGAATAAAGCCTTATATGTGCTAAATTATTTGAGGAAGGAGAAAGGACCTTTTCAACTGCTAACCAGGGGACGAGGTTGACGGTGGTGGCTGTTTTACCCATGGTTTTACCCATGGTTTTACCCACTTTGCAGGTGCCTCGAAGTGGGTGAGGCCATGGGTGCGGCAGTCGCCATCGTCATCGTTGGACACATCATGACACTATCAGGTGTCATCGCAATCTGGATGCCACCTCAGTCAAAAGAAAAAGTAGGGGTAAATCACACTGAAATTTGCGGTATCATGAGATGAACGTGGAAAGCTTTTGAGGCAAAGTGTCCTCTAACTACAAATGCTTTGGTAAGATATAATATTGGTCTTCATACCCTTATACAAGTACCTTTTTTCTATCACTAGGAGTAGTTTATATCACTAGAAGTAGTACAGCTAGATTTGTTTTGCTTTGTAATATTCTGCTATTGACTTAAGCATAAGTTGATATGTGACTGCCGATTTATGAAAAAATGCCGTGTGAACAAAGCCTACGAACCAATAGACGGGAGGGCTGCGGCGCGTGCAGCACGTCTGGCCAGCGGGCGCATACGCCATAGGCTCCCTGTGTTAAAAGGTGACAACTGAGGTGAGTTCCGACACTCGCTGGCCACGTGTGTCGAAACTCGTTCCTCTGCAAATGTATAAATACCGGGATTTCCCAAAGGGCAGTGGGCCAGTGTACGGCAAGGCCACCGTTGCCTCCGTGGGGACGCCCACGTAAAGCTGGCACCTACCGACTGCTGGGCTGAGTTCATGGCACAGGACGATACAAGAATGTACAGAGGGTCCATCTTTCTCACAGTCCTCGGGTTGCGAATGATCCATCAGGTTTTGTTTATACAAAAACAAAAAGGGGGAGATGTTTTGATCACTCTGCACGGCTCGACCTTAAGGAGAAGGAGCTGCAGCATTGAGAAGCTGGTAAACAGCTAGATATCTGCACGGCTCGGCCTTGAGAAGAGGGAGCTGTGGCATTGGGAAGCTGGTAAACAGCTGGACATCTGCAGGGCTCGGCCTTGAGGAGAAGGAGCTGTGGTAAACAGCTAAGAAGCAGCACTGTATAAGAAAAACAGGATGGAACCCGGACCACGTAGCAGTAACTGCAAGTAGGAGGAGTATGATAATGCAATCTTTAGGGCTAAGCCAATGATTGTAAGACAAGTATGCATAAGGTAGAACTTAGTGTATAAATATGTGTAAGGTTTTGCAATAAAGTTGAAGCTTGCCTTATCACTCATATTGAGTCGACTGCTTGCCTTCCCTCGCTTGTCGCAATTTATAATAGGGGATGGTATTAAAGGGATGTATTCAGGATCATAGATGTGGATCCTCTTAACACGCATGGTTACAGCTCTAGTTATCATAGATTTCACACGTGACAATCAAATACGGACAATAACAATAACAATTATGATAAACATTAATACATACTGGGTTAGACTATGATCCCATCCACTAACTTTTAATCTGAGCCAACTGAAAATATTTTAAATCCACCTCGTTCATTGCCAGTTGCTTGGTTTCATCTTCTCATTGAGCTCATGGGTTTGGTCCACAGTTTTTTGCATTTCATCTCTAGCTTGATGCAGAGTAGCGGACACATTTGGAATTGACAGCAGGTTTTGCCAGGATAGGTGTTATTCAGCCATCCACAAACGCTGTTCTCCTTTAGTAGTACCATATTCAATGCTAATTGATTTTCTAAAGTCATCTGTGAGGCTGCTCGTGGGTACAAGCTGGGTGTTGCTTAGCCTTGCTGGCTGGCTGCATACAATTAGCTAGAGTCTCTCCTTGCCATGGTAGATTTTCTAGATATAATCAATTTTCAATTATCACAGCCGAAGAAGTCCAAAACAATCCCATTGCTAAGCTTACTCTCATCCCTGCTGTATAATAGCTTGGCCGTGACACGGAGGGCAATACATTTCTCTTTGTTCTGTACCCTCTTGGTTTCATTAATGACTACAGTGAATGACTCCTGAGTATGATTAAAAGCTATTATGGGAGATAAACTTGTGGAATTCCTAAAGTGCATTCTAACCCATCCCAATAGGGTTGACTGTAATCTGATATCTCTTCATTAGAACATACCCATACGGTCTCAAGCAGTGCAGGATACATTAGAGTGGTACTTGTGCTCTTTACTACTGGCTCATGAGTCTTGCATCCGTTTTTTATAATGTTGGGAAGGAATCCTACATTTACTAGCCATGTGTTTAGAGGATTCTATCTGACATGCTGTCTGTAAGCTAGGGATTGGAGCACTGTAATTGTGGCACAGGCATATACTTCTTAAGGCGTGATGGAGGTCTGAGGCAAACGGTATCCATAGATAATCATCCATATTGTAACAATTTATCTTGTTTATACAATTCCATAGCCTGTCTGGTTCCAATGACATGGTATAATGGGGTCTCTTCACCCATTGTTTAAAACGTCTTTTATGATCAGGGGTGGTCCATATGCAAGAAACATTACTAGATTGTGGGCCACATGCAGATCCATACTTAGAGGTGTGAAATATGTTCATCTGATTCGTGTGATGAAGTGTAATCTTCTGGACTTTTATGGATTTCTCCTGCACCATAAAAAGGGGTATTTTACAGGAGAAGGTTAAACTACTTGGCTCGTATATCAGCTCAAACCAGTTTGACCACTGACCGCATAGTATTGTGTAAAGAAAGTGCATGCATAAGGTTTGGGGTCATCCTGGGGGCACGCCGAGGAAGATTCGAGAAGACTTTAATTGGGGGCTCGTCCGGGATGGTCTTGGTTCCTGAATTCTGACTTGATCTAGGAGGGGCGCCCCACCTTTTGGTGGCTCCTGATCGGGTCGGGTCGGGACTAACGCCATCCTGAACCTGAATAGGGGCAAGCAAAGAATTTGATTTTTTATGAGCTCCCTTGCCGGCTGCAGCAGTTTATTTTGCCCGTAATTCTGCGCGCGAAGATCCGAACGAAGACGACGGAGTCGTAAGTATTTAAGGTGTATACCGTTCGGTTGGGTGGGATTCGGTTGCCTGTGTGTGTAAGAGTGTGACTGAGACGGAACCTCGTTCCGAAGCGATTGTGGAGGTCTTCTAACCGCGGTTCCAATCTCCCGCGAGGGACTTGGCCGGTGAAGGACCGAAGTGATTCTTATAGGATTCGTGGGTGGGTGATAGGTCCTAAACCCCCTGCAAGACACTCTTACTGGTAGCCAAGGGCTGTAGGAATTGCCACAGTAAAAATTCCTAGATGGGTCAGACGAAATCGAGACCCCAGGACCACAAGAAAGGGAGCGAATTACTAGAAATACCTCCGGAGAGTCCATTAGGAATAATGATTGAAAATTGGAATGATAGGGGCCCCAGAAAAGGAAAAAGTAAATAAAAATTAGTTCAATATTGTATGGTAGAATGGCCAAAAGAACGTTTGAGACCACATGTCTTTTGGCCCGCTTTTGGATCTTTTGAAGACTGGGTCTGCCGGGCCTTAAATATATATGTTAATTCAAAGGAACCTTTTAGTCAGGAGGAAAGTGATTATGCAGGATTATGGGACAGAACTTTACATTCTTTTCCAGCCTCAATACTTACATTAAAAACAGATGAAAAGTTTGAGGAAGAAGAAGAGGGGAAAAGTGAAAAGGAAAAAGATGATAAATGGGAGCCACTGGATAACCTACCGCCTCCATGTTCTAATAATCCATCTCCGGCGGCGGCTCCCCCTCCGGTGGCCGTAGTACCTCTCTCTGTACCACCGTTGCCCCTATCTCCACCACCAACAGCACCGGAATTAGATCGACCTCCGGCTGCATGTACGAGAAGTAGGACTGCTGTATCTGAGGGAGCTTCTCTATATCCCTTACGAGAAGTACCCCTCGGAGGCAATCAGGGAGGCATGGGGTTTGTGGCAGTCCCGTTAAATACCACAGACGTGAGAAATTTCCAGAAAGAAATGGGGACCCTATTAGATGATCCCCTCGGAGTAGCTGAAAAATTGGACCAATTCCTAGGCCCCAATACTTATACCTGGGAAGAAATACAGTCCATTTTAGGGATCCTATTCACTGTTGAGGAAAGGGGAATGATTAGACAAGCTGGAATGAGAATTTGGGAAAGACAGAGTCAGGCAGGACCCCCGGGAGATCAGAAGTGGCCAAATGTGGATCCCCACTGGGATCATCAACAACCCCCAGGAAGACAAAATATGAGGGATTTGAGAACGTTAATCATACAGGGAATAAGGGCAGCGGTTCCCCGAGGGCAAAACATTACTAAAGCATTTAATGAACAACAAGGGAAAGACGAATCTCCAACAGAATGGTTGGAGAGGTTGAGGAAAAACCTACCAATGTATTCTGGAATTGATCCGAATACAGTGGCTGGGACCGCACTCCTTAGAACACAATTTGTAGCTAAATCCTGGGGGGATATAAGAAGGAAATTAGAAAAATTGGAGGATTGGCAAGAAAGAGGATTAGAGGAGTTACTTAGAGAAGCCCAGAAAGTCTATGTTAGGAGGGACGAAGAAAAACAAAAAGCAAAAGCAAAAATTTTTGTAGCAGCAGTAAGGGGAAGTCAGAAAAATAAGACGACTCCTGGAGAGAAAAGGGAAAAAAGAATAGAGCAGACACCCCGGGGACAGCCTTATCGAGGAAGATTTACAATTCCCGTCTGTTACTACTGTAACAAGAGGGGACATGTTCAGAAGAACTGCCGTCAGCGGGAACAAGATGAGAAGATGTTCAAAGAAGATTAGGGGTGTTGGGGGCTCTATCTTCTGGGGACTTCAACATCAACAGAGCCCTTGATAAAATTATTAATTGGTCCCCATAAAGAGGAAGTTTTATTTTTAGTGGATACAGGGGCCGAAAAGTCAACCATTCAAAAACTTCCAAAAGGAATAGAAAAAGGGAAGAGTTACGTGTCAGTAGCAGGAGCAAAAGGAGAGCCTTTTAAAGTAAATATATTGAAAGATGTAGAAGTAGAAACAGAAAAGAAAATTTGTCTTAATGATTTACTTTTGCTCCCTGAAGCGGAATACAATTTATTAGGAAGGGATTTGATTTTGAAGTTAAACTTGAGCATTCAGAGTCAAGGGGACAAATTGCAGATTAAATTATACACTTTAACACAAGAGGATGAAGAAGCTATTAACCTCTCAGTGTGGTATAAGGAAGGGGAAACTGGAAAGACAAAATGAACCCCATAAGCGTTCAAATAATAGATCCGCACCGCCCAATTAGAATCAAGCCATACCCTATACCTATGGAGGGTCGAAAAGGATTAAAACCTGTAGTTGACAGACTTTTGGAAAAAGGAACCCTAGAACCATGTATGTCACCTCGTAACACGCCCATTCTTCCCGTAAAAAAGCCGGACGGGTCATACAGGATGGTGCAGGACTTAAGAGCTGTAAATCAGCGAAAAATCACTAAATTCCCTGTGGTGGCAAATCCTTATACTTTATTGAGTCATATATCTCCCAAACATACTTGGTATAGTGTAATAGATTTGAAAGATGCTTTTTGGGCCTGTCCTCTGGATGAGGCATCCAGAGATTATTTTGCCTTTGAGTGGGAGGACCCCGAAACAGGACAAAAACAACAATTAAGATGGACTATGTTACCACAAGGGTTTACGGAGTCACCAAATCTATTTGGACAAACTTTAGAAACAATTCTACAAGATTTCACAATACCTAAGGAGGTAAAATTATTGCAATATGTGGACGATTCATTAGTAGCAGGAGAAACTGAAGAGGGGATCCGAAAAACCACCATTAAATTGTTAAATTTTCCAGGGGAAAAGGGATTAAAGGTGTCCCGATCAAAGCTACAGTTTGTAGAACAAGAAGTAAAATATTTAGGACATTGGCTGAGTAAGGGAAGGAAGAAGTTAGATCCTGATAGGGTATCTGGGATTCTATCCTTAAGACCCCCACAGACTAAAACGGAAATTAGGCAAATACTGGGATTAGTAGGATATTGTAGACCATGGCTTGAAAATTATAGTGATAAAGTAAAATTCTTATATGAAAAATTAACTAATAACCAACTTAAGTGGTTTATTGAAGATGATCAGAGATTTGAGGAAGTAAAAAGGGCATTAATACAAGCACCTGTATTGAGCCTCCCAGATCTAGAAAAACCTTTCTATCTCTTTGTGAATACATCAAGCCAGACAGCATATGGAGTTCTTACTCAAGACTGGGCAGGAATCCAAAAAACCCATGGGGCATTGTTCTAAGTTACTTGATCCAGTAAGCAGAGCATGGCCTGCTTGTCTCCAAGCTTTGGTTGCTACAGCATTATTAATAGAGGAAGTTAGGAAGATTACCTTTAGTGCTCCTTTAAAAGTGTATACCCCACACAATGTCAGAAATGTTTTACAACAAGAAGCGGAAAAATGGTTAACGGACAGCCGGACCCTAAAGTATGAAGCAATACTAATAGACTCCCCTGACTTAGAACTGAGGGTGACTTCTGCTCAGAGTCCAGCACAATTTTTGTTTGGAGAACCATCAGAGGAATTACAACATAACTGTTTAGAGGTAATTGAGACCCAGACTAAGGTGAGACCAGATCTAAGAGATGCTGAGTTGTAAAATGGAGAAGCGCTGTTTATAGATGGCTCCTCCCGAGTGGTAGAAGGGAAGAGAAAATCGGGATATGCAATAATTAATAAGGACTTAGAAATTGTGGAATCAGGACCTCTGAGTCCATCATGGTCAGCTCAGGCTTGTGAGCTGTATGCCCTATGTAGGGCCCTGGAATTATTAAAAGGAAGAAGCGGGACTGTATTTACAGATTCTAAATACGCATATGGGGTGGTCCACACTTTTGGAAAAATTTGGGAAGAAAGAGGTTGGATTAATACTCACGGGAGGAATTTAATACATCAAGAATTAATAGTAAAAATTTTAAAGGCGTTAAGAGAACCAAAGGAGATAGCAGTGGTACATGTGAGGGGACACCAAAAGGGACTTTTGGTGATTACCGAACTAGAGGAAATAACTTAGCAGCTAAAGAGGCCCAGGAAGCAGCCTTGAGGACTAAAGTTGCCAAAATTAATGTCATACAAACAAAGGAGGACACCAGCAAAGAAGGACGAGAGGAAAGAGAGAAGGAGTTTACCCCAGAAGGACAAACAAAATTGAAGAAAATAGGAGCTAAATTAGAACAAGGAAAATGGGCACTGCCCGATGGGCGAGAAATGCTGCCAAAAGCCTACACCAGGCGATTATTAGAACGTTTGCATGCACAAACACATTGGGGTACAAAAGCGTTAAGTGATCATTTTCTTAAACAATTTGGTTGTATTGGAATTTTTGAAATAGCAAAGCAAATTACACAAGGTTGCTTAACCTGTCAAAAGGTAAATAAGACAGTGTTTCGACAAGCAGCCACGGGAGGGAGAAAAACAGCTTACAGACCTTTTGAGAAAGTACAAGTCGATTTCACTGAATTGCCTAAGGTAGGGAGGATAAAATATTTATTGGTAATAGTAGATCATTTAACACAGTGGGTAGAAGCGTACCCTGTAGCACGAGCTATGGCACAGATGGTGGTAAAAATTTTATTAGAACATTTGATACCTAGATATGGGATAATCCAGTACATTGATTCTGACCAGGGCACACACATTACTTCTAAAATAATAAAACTATTATGTCAATCATTAGGTATTCAGTGGGAATACCACACTCTGTGGCACCCACAAAGCTCGGGGAAGGTAGAAAGAATGAATCAAACAATAAAACAACAATTGGCTAAATTAATGATTGAGACACAAATGCCCTGGACGAAACGTTTACCATTGGCACTTAACGAAAACATACAGTGAGACTGGAATATCGCCATATGAAATGTTCTATGGCATGCCTTATTTTCAAGGAATGCCTCTGGGGAACAATGTAATTGAGGATCATAGTATCCAACAAGATATAATTACCATTGGAAAAAGATTAAAAGAATGAAGAGAGATTGGGATGGTGGCCCAAACACCACCTTTAGGATTTGCAATTCATCAGTTAGAACCAGGAGATAAAATTCTGATAAAAACATGGAAAGAAGGAAACCTATCTCCCCTCTGGGAAGGACCTTTCCTTGTTTTATTCACTACAGAAACAGCTGTGAGAACTGCTGAAAAAGGATGGACACATGTGTCGCGAGTGAAAGGTCCAGGGAAGGAGTGGAAGGTCACATCTGACTAAATTGCTGTGGGAATTTTATTGCGGCTACTCCTGTAATAGAAACAGGAGTGAAACATGAAATTCCCACAGTTGCTAAAAATCTACTTGTAAATCTTGCTGAAAACATTGCTAAGTCATTGAATATAACTAATTGTTACGTTTGTGGTGGAACAAATCGAGGTGAACGATGGCCATGGGAAGCTATGGAGAGCAATATAAGTAATCCCCAAGTTTGGAAAACAATGGGAAAGGGTAATAGGAAACAACAATGGGTACTCCAAACGAGTATCATCGGAAGGAGTTGTTGGCAAAAGAAGAACAGGAAAAAGGAGCTGGAACTAGAATTTGTCCTTGGTGTAGAAGGTGGTGTTTATTTGTAAGAACTGCAGGCTAACTGGCAGTTTTCTGTAGCCATAAAGCCTTGCAAATAAAGAGGATCGCCAGGCTCGGGCAAGTGCTCAGGTCTGGACAAACCACTGATCTAGCAAAGCTCTGGCCTTCACAAGCAGTGCTCAATTAATTTGGGTACTAAGAAAGCACTCCCTTAAAGGAAGGAAGAGGGCAAGACCGGAGGGGAACTGGTGTTGCGGCTTAAAAAGGGTCTGCCAAGGGCTGCAACCCCTTTGGGCTGTGACCGCCGACCACTATGGCCCTGACCGGACCTCTTCTAGTTCTACTTGGGGTGAGTTCCTTGACTCTGACTACGGCAAATAACTGTAGTCAATATTGGAACAAGTCCAGCTGGGGTTTACCCCAGAAAAATGGAAAACTGAGGACCTTTTCTAATTGTACAGCCCGTACGTGTAATCAACAATAAAACCTAGTTTTTTCCTGTTACCCATAAATTAGGGAGAGCGACTAGGAGTCCAGGTGTATAACGAATGGCCTCCTGAGAGATAAACTTGGAATGGAATCAATCTAGGAGGATTTTGGGGAGATTTTATGGGTGGTGATTGGCTTACTAAAATCGGGATAGTTGTATTGGGGATATGTGGGGAATTGTTACTAGATAAATCTACTCGGTTATACAAGGAATGCAGATATCTGCAGTACTCAATTGGAAACGAAAACACGAATCAATACTATAAAGAAAAAGATGGGGGATTGTGAAATATGTTCATCTGATTCGTGTGATGAAGTGTAACCTTCTGGACTTTTATGGATTTCTCCTGCACCATAAAAAGGGGTATTTTACAGGAGAAAGTTAAACTACTTGGCTGGTATATCAGCTCAAACCAGTTTGACCACTGACCGCATAGTATTGTGTAAAGAAAGTGCATGCATACGGTTTGGGGTCATCCTGGGGGCACGCTGAGGAAGATTCAAGAAGACTCTAGCAGGAGAAGAGGGTACGCTCTGAAGAAGACACGCCTGTTCATTAATATGTATTAGCAGACACGCCTATTCATGAAAATGTATTAGCGAACAGGATCACGCTGAGGAAGATTCGAGAAGATCCTAGAAGGAGAAGAGGGCATGCGCCAAAGAAGACACGCCTGTTCATGAATATGTATTAACGGACAGGATATAAACCAGGAACAGGAACTGTACTGCGTGCGTCTTGCTGGAGCGGAGACTCCCGGCGCACCCAGCGCTGTTTGCTTGCCTCTATTCGCTTAATAAATTGTACATTTGAATTGGAATCCTGTTTGGGACTAAATCATTTATAACACAGATAATTAATCAGACTGAAATTAGCGGTATCATTAGAGGAACATGGAAAGCTTTTAGGGCAAAGCACTCTATAACTACAAATCCCTTGGTGAGATATAATAAAGGTTATCATAGCTTTGTACGGGCGCTTTTCCCATCACGAGGAGTAGTACAGCTATGTGAAATATGTTCATCTGATTCGTGTGATGAAGTGTAACCTTCTGTCCTACGTATCCTTGTATGACCGCAAGCCTAAGTCTAGCAGAGTGGTTAATGTATATAATGTAATACATTGTAAACTTCAATTGGAATCCTGTTTGGGACTCAGACGTTTATCTCAGCTAGAAAAAGCAATAGTTAGCTTGTCGGCAGAAATGGAAATTATCGCCAATTATCGTATACATACGGAGGGGTTAACAGATGGAATTTTGGCCTGTGAGAAAACTGCAGTTAGAATATCAGAAAATGGACGGCTGGGAAAGAAACAGATACTATGCTGGGTGAGAGAAAACAGCCCAAGAGATAAGAAAGTTGATCAAGGTTAGGGGAGGATGGGGAAGACATGCAGTAACGGAGGAATATAAAGCACAATTCACAATTTTGTTTGCCTTGTAACATTCTGCTATTGGCTTGAGCATGGTTGATATGTGACTGCTGGATTATGGTAATATGCCGCGTGAACAAAGCCTACGAACCAACAGACAGGGTGGCTGGGGCACGTGCAGCACGTCTGGCCAGCGGGCGCGTATGCCATAGGCTCTCTGTGTTGAAAGGTGGCAACCAAGGCGTGTTCTGACACTCGCTGGCCACGTGTGTCGAAACTCGTTCCTCTGCAAATGTATAAATACCGGGATTTCCCAAAGGGCAGTGGGCCGGTGTACGGCAAGGCCACCGTTGCCTCCGTGGGGACGCCCACGTAAAGCTGGCACCTACCGACTGCTGGGCTGAGTTCGTGGTGCAGGACGATAGAAGAGTGTACAGATGGTCTATCTTCCTCACAGTCCTCGGGTTGCGAATGAACCATCAGGTTTTGTTTATAGATAAACAAAAAGGGGTTGATATTGGGATCACCCTGCATGGCTCGACCTTAAGGAGAAGGAGCTGTGGCATTGAGAAGCTGGTAAACAGCCGGACACCTGCAGGGCTCAACCTTGAAGAGAAGGAGCTGTGGTAAACAACTAAGAAGAAGCAAAGGAGCGCGTGGACATACAGAGGCGACCAATCCTGCCTCTGTGAGAGTCGCGTGGACTTAAAGCAATAGCCAACCGGGTAGCACTTTTAGGTGCGTGAACGGGCTGTATTTGTATAAAAAGCACGCTACGCTAACAATAAAGATCTTTGGCCTGAAGCCCTGCCACAGTCCGTGCCCTATTACTCCACACTCCTGAGCAATTTTTTCTCCAGGCTTAACGGTCCCAGACCTCTCAGCCTTCCGTCCTATGGAAGATGCTGCGGTCCCTTAAATCAGCTTTGTGGCCCTTTGATAGCCTTGCTTTAGCAGGTCAACAACTTTCTTGCACTGGGGAGCCCAGCACTGGACACAGCACTCCAGATGTGGCCCACCGGTGCTCAGTGGAGGAGAAGGTTAACTTCCCTCCATCTGCCGGCAATGCTTTTCCTAATGCAGCCCAGGAGGCTGCTGGCCTTTGCTGCGAGGCTGCCTGGCTGGCTCATGCTCAGCTGCTTGCCCTCCAGGACCCTAAGGTACTTCTCTGCAGAGCTGCTATCTAGCCAGTCAGCCCCCAGCATGATGTCCACAGTGTGGCTGGATGACAGGCTGTCCTCCCCCGGGGACTTTCTCAGCAGCAGCTTGTCCTTCTTGGAGATCGGCTTCACCTCTGTCACAGGCCCCACTCATTGCTGCAAGAGTCACCTGGGACAACAAACCCCTCTCCTGCCAGGGCTGCACAGCCCAAGGCCGTTTTCTGTCTGGTCTTGGGGACTGCAGCTTTTGCTCTCGTTGTGAGAACCTCCTTCATCATTATGTTGCCTGCTGCCATCCACTCCAGCACACATCGGCTGTGAAGCCTTTCCACACAAAGAGGGCCAATCTTTTGGTATCAGGTGTCCATGTGACAAATCTGCCCTTGGCCCTGGTGCCACATCTGAGGTGCTACAGGCCTAATGTGCACCAAAGCCCACAGCCTGGAGCACAGACAGCAGGAGGACAACATGCCATCGCAAAGCTGTGACGTTAGGGGAGCAAGAGCCAAGATGGAAAAGGACAGCTCCCACAGCTTTTGTGACTGACGGAGATACAACATCTTTAGGCGAGACTAACAGGGAAGGCGAGAAGTGGAGGATGCCCTGCTTGCTACCAGAGCAGGTCAGATGTGTGGATGTTCTCTATGGGACATGCAACAGGTTAGGCGGGATCTTGTGTGTGGGTCAGCTTCTAACTGTGCCACCCAGTCTGAGGCTCACCTGGACCTTGTACTCCCAAAAGAGGAAAAGTTGGTCAGGGGTGGGAAGACCAGTTTCAGCCTTGGTTGTAGTCACCATGAAACTGTGGTCTCCCAGATCTGCACAGAAGCGGGGAAGGAGAGTAGCCGAGCACAGACCCTGCACATGCGGGAATGAGAACTTGGCCTACTGAGGGCACTGGCAGGTGGGATCCCATGGGGGCAGTGTCAGGGCCCTGAGAGCATCCACAGGCCTTCAGGACCCTAATCAGCCTCACCTGGGGCCTCCATCCACACCTCTGTCCATGGGCCCAGGAGACCATTGAAGACCAGGCCTGAGTTTCAGCCCCAGCTTGATCGATGCTCTAGGTGTACTGGTCTCCAGACATAGCCTTGCCTGTCCATCGACCTTGTTCACTTGTACGTGAAGAGTCATTTCCCAGCTTGATTCTTTATGGGGTGTACAATGGATGACACTGTGGCCCTCCAAGTGCCAGAGCCCAGGTGAGTCACAGAGGCCTAGGGCCTTTCTCCTTCCTTTCTTCCCATCACTTGATCAGCTTTTGGGAGGAGAGGAAGGAAAAGCAGATGAGGTTTCTGGGTGCCAATGACTGAAAGGATGGAGCAGAGCCATCACATGTGAAATGATCTAAAGCCTAGGCTAGTTCAAAACTGTTATCTTCTGTTCCTATATCTGAGGCCTTCTATCTTCAGGAAGAACCTGGAAGCTCCGAGATCCCTCCATCTTGCCCTCTTTTAGCAATTCAGTTGACCGTACCCAAGTCAGAGGCTTTCCTTCAGTTCTGTTTACAGTGTAAAGCACCCCATGGTCTGGAGATATGGCAGGATAGTTGCATAAGGATCCCACTCCTTTGGACAAGAAGATGGATGTTCCCGGGAGGATGGATGTTCTCAGGGGGCATGACGTACCAATAGCTGTGTTCAGGGAGCTGGTCAAAGGCCTTGTCTCCATTTCTGTAACGGCGGCACAGATGCCTGGTTCATGTGTAAACTCTTTCTCCGGATTCTGGCATTTAGCGAGCAAGCTGGTCTGACCTCAGAGCTGGCCCTGCTTGGAGCCAGTGCAACACCAGAGACCTCCTGACCCTCCTTCCACCCTGAATTGTCCTGTGATGTAGAGACCCTCTCCTCCAGCTTAGTCTCTTCTCATATGACATGTGGCAAGGCACAGGCCTGTTGGGAAAGAGACTGCTGCGAGGGGGTCTCTAGTCCAGCCTCCAGGCTGGCCGTGACTTTGCGGCGCTGAAACTTGAAGAGCTCCAGAGGTGGAGATCATGGCAACGCTCCTCCTAGTCCATTTTATTTTTCCTGAGGTTCAGCCTAAAGCTCCCAAGAGGCAGCTTGTGGCTGTTCCTTCTGTCGTATCAATGGTGACTGCAGAGAACAGGTTGGCTCCGTTATCCCTCCAGGCAGGTGCAGGCTCTTGCTAGGTAAACCCGTGCCTCCACTTCAGCAGGCTACAGACACCCAGCTCCCTCAGACTCTCCCCACAGCTCATCCTTTAGGCCCTTCACTTCAAGTTGGCAGACCTCCTCCAGACACTCCACTCTCCTTTCGAAATGTGAGAACCACTGACTCATATGGCATTGTCACAGTTCCCAGATACTTCAGCTCAGGACACTCCTTAGTCAGTCAGGTCCCTGTCCATGCTGCTGCATGGAGTTGTTTCTGAGCTTTTCCTTCAAAACCTTGAGGTTTCTGCTGGCCAAATCCCAGGTGTGCCAAGGTCCCTCTGGACTGAACCTCCAACAGTCCAGCTTTTAAAGTATGCGTGCCAACGGCCATCCTGAGTCGTGGTGCCTCTAACAAGATCAGAACTTAAGTAGCTGCAGGACACTACAGAGAAGAAAAGAGTACTGGCGTTAAGTTGAGTTGCAATGCGAGGTAGAAAGCACCACAGTAACCACCGCAGAGACACCAAAGGAGGGTTCAAAGTGAGCAAATGCAGGGCCACTGGATAAACAGTGAAAAGTCCTTGGCTTTTTGCATGGGTGGGGATAAGGATGGTTAAAGAGCAGGACTTGAGAGGTGGGAAAAGAATGAAAAGGGAATGAACGGTGAAGCAAAGGAAATAACCAGGGCTGTTTGGGGATACCTGTGAAGCAGTCCTGCATCTGAGCAACACTGCCTGGAGGAGGAGAAGACAACTTCAGCTGATCTGACTATGCCAGCATCTGACTTACTTCCATGGTCACGGGGAACCTGACAGCTTTCCCTACTGTCATCAAGGGCACACCTAGAGAGGAAGGAACCACAGCATCATTTAGTTTTCCACTCTCCTGAATGGGACCTCAGTAGGTCTCCAGTCCAACCTCATGCTCACAGCAGAATCGGCTACGGAGTCAGACCACTTTGCTCAAGGCTTTGCCACATGGGGGCTGGAAAATGTCCAAGGACAAAGACAGGAAAACATCTCTGGGAAACCTGCTTCAATGTTTGGATGCCCTTATGGAGAGAAAGATTGTCCCTATCTCCAGCCTCAACATTCCTTATTTCAACATTTGACTATCGTCTATTATCGTCCTGCCAAGCACCACGGTGACAAGACTGGCTCCATCTTCCTGAAAACCTCCCTGCAGGGACTGGCTGGCTGCTATGAGGTTCCCCAGACCTTCCCTTTCCCAGGCCGAAGGCAGCCCTTTCCCTCAGTTTCTGCTCCCCAGGCAAGTGCTGCAGCCCCTGCGCATCTTGGCAGCCTCCCACTGAAGTCACTCCCAGTTGTCAACGTCTTCCTTGATGTGGTGGATTGACTCTGGCCAATAGCCCGGCAGCCACGCAGCCGCTCACTCTTTCCCCCCCTTCCCCACTGGGACAGGAGAGAGAACAGGAAGAAATAAAGCACGGAAAGTTGTGGGTCAAGATAAAGACAGCTTAGCAGGTGAAAGAAAGAGATTTTTTAAAAATCAACAAGCAATAATAATAACAAGCAACGCAAAGGCAACCACTCACCACCTCCCACAAGCAAAAATGATGCCCAGCCAGTCTCCACACAGAAGACTCTTTGAATGAAAAAACGTTAATGGAGAAGCCGCTGCCTGAGCATTCACACACCAATCAAGGAGTTGCACACACACCACCCGAGACTTTAACTGCTGGGTCTGGAGTCCCTTTGCAGCAGGAGACTCCAGTGAGCCGACATGTGCGCCTTTTGACTCTACACACACACACACACACACACACACACAGAGTCTCTCTTGGGTGCTTTCTCTTCCCTCAGGCTCAACCCTAGGTTTCCTGAAGCAGAATCTCTGACATGACATATACCAGTTGAATTTATTAAGCGGTACAGTGGTGAAGAACAGCTTGAGCTAAGTGCCTCTGGAGACGGACCCCGAACCAGAGACTCTCTGGACAATTATACCCTTACAGTCTAAGCTCCCCTCCCCTTGTGAGACGGTTTAGTCCAGTTGGAGTATTTGGGTCTGGGGTCTCCTTTTTCCTCATTGGATCCTTTCACTGTCTCCAAGCGGGCCGTTCTTTTTCTTTTCTCGATGAGGCAACCTCTGCTGATGGATGTGGCTATCTTATCTTTCTAATTTACACCAGTTTCAGGGCCTTCCCTCACGCGACTAAGTAAGAGTTCAGTAGAACTTCATCAGTAGCTAGGTGGAAGTTCACCGCTTATGAAGGTCTAAGGCCTTTTACTAATGCTATGCAAGGGATTCCATGTGAACTAGGAAGTGATTCCTGTAACAAAAAAATTCTAGTTCCTTCTTCCTCTGTCCCAGCTTTTATTGCTCAGCACAACGTCGTACGTTAGAGAATATCCCTTTGGTCAGTTGGGGTCAGCTGTTCTTGCCCATCTGCAGCCTACTCACTGGGAGGGAGCAGAGAAGGCCTTGACACAGTGCAAACACTGCTCAGCAATAGCCAGAACACTGGTGTGTTATCAACACTGTTTAAGGCACAAATGCAAAACATAGCACCACACAGGCTGCTATGAAGGAAGGTAACCCCATCCCAGCCAGATCAGTACACCTGAACTGGGGCCCTAAAACTGGATATAATTGGTTACAGGTGGTCTAACAAGCAATGAGCATGGGGAGACAACCACTTCCCTCACTCTTTTGGCGAGGCTCCTCTTTATACACTTCAGGACACTGCTGGCTGCCTTTGCTGCCAGGCCACACTGGATCAAGTGGTTAATGTCTTTTGTAGTTAATAATTCTAATCTTTCATATATTTTCACCTGTGCTGATACAATGACCATTTCTGAAGTAATGTTTTCAGCAGACTGTCTAGACAAAGGCCCTTTCCATTATTCTCCTTCCCTTACTCTTTGTTCATTCAGATACTTCCCACCCACACTGCTGCTTTGAGCTTCAGGGACTAAAAGCCTGCCTGTCTTTCAGTAGTATAACGGTATCTTTAGCCAACTCTTTTAATTGTATCTACCTTTATCTATCTATCTATCTAAAACATTTCTCGTAAGATCATCCCTTGTAGAAAGGCGACCTCATTAGAGGCAGCTTGTACTTAGTATATGGTTGAGGAGTGTTTTATTGCTTAAGACACTTGATCGTGCTTTACTTTGCTTTGCTTGCAAATGGGAAACATCCTTCTGTGCCTGTGTGCAGCCAGTCCTCTAAGGAAAGTGGGTGGGAGATGGTGCAATGGAGCTCTAACATTCAGCTCCCAGAGTTCAGAGAAGTCTGATGAAGGGAAAGTGATGTAAATCCCAGGTGGCCAGCGACAGGTGGGGAGTCTGGGGAGGTGAGGAGCAAGGTTGTCCACCCAGTGTCAGATCTCAAGGGACTGCTTTTCCTACCTGTCCAGACCTCCTCAGGAGATGCTCCTGACACTCAGGATCCATATCAGTTGGATAATGCTTCTATCACTTCTTTAAACTGAAATTAACAAAATACCGCCTTTAAAATTAAAAATAACTTTATTAGGTGCACTTTGAAATCTTCCTTCTTAACCATGCTATGAAACAACTCAGATTAGCTATACGAGTCTTGCAGACGTGGAGAACGTTACAGGAAGAGGCATGACTTGTTAGGGCTTTCTGTGTTTTAAGGAGCCCCATGGTGTATTTGGGGCTCAGTCCGTGAACCTCAGATACTGGGAGAAGACTGAACAAACCTCTCAAGAAGTCAAAGCCAGAAGCAAACCCCAAAATACCTTGAAGCATTAATGGGACTTAATGAGACCCATTACTGCCAAAGGCTCCTCATTGACTCATTAGAGCAGATACTTGGAGACGGTGACTGCAGGTAGGCAAGGGCACTGCACAGGTGGCTGTAATGCTGAGAAAACCCTTGGTTCGTTTTATGAAGCAGGCAAGGCCAAACCCTGAGCCCAGGTCCTGGGAAGGCAGTTTCTGAGAAGAGAAGAATAAAGTTTTGTCTCACTGGCCCTGGTGGTAGAGACAGCTGCTATAGTCAAGACGACAAAGACCTCAGTCCTTTTGGACCTCTCGGTCTTGCTAGAACCCTTGGCCATCTCTATGCAGGCTGCCCTACACTGTCCCATGCCTCACCTCTTTCCCTTCAGCTTGCTGACAGCCATCTTGCTTTCCCACCTAGCTCTCACCCTGGCATTTCTATGCCTTCACTGATGGCTCTCCACCCTCACCAGCTGCTCCTTGAAACACAAAGCCATGGGATAATCCAGACTCCCTCTGGGTGATCTCTTGCAGCACAAGACTACCCTCTCAGTGAGGATTATTTTTTCTCACATCCAGACAGAACCTTCCCAGCTGTAATTTGTGGAGGTTTCTTGCTCTTCCCGCTACTAAGAAAAGCTCCATTGTCCCTGAAACTGTGAGGAATGAGCGATTCGTGTAAAGAAAATCTAGTGAATATAAGCTTGAAGCAAATGTCATTTATATTGAAATAAAGGAATATATGTAGGGCATGACCATAAGCAGGGGAGTGGTAGTCTTTATGTAACTTCCTGATAAGTATAGTTTGGGTAACTCCCTTGATATGTGTAACTTATGTAGCCTCCTGATATGTAAGTTAGTTCCTGATATACTAGTGCAAACCAGTGTTGTAAATAACCGCAGAAATGTCAAGAAAATGTATAGCCAAATAAGGTAGCATAATATAAGTAGAATAACGGAGCACCTGCACAGGTGAGGTCACGTACAGTGCACTGACGAAGAGGAGCATCTTCCTCCCAACGACCACCGGACGACCACCTAGAAAAAGATGAAGCATGCGCAGACCGGGGAAGTGGTGACGTACTTAAAGAAAGAGTCATCTTCCAAGAAAAAGGCGGAGAAAGGCAAGAAACGAAGCCTAGAGAAGTATAAAGGAAGGAATTGTAAGAAGTGAAGGTGTGCGTCTTGGTGGAGCGGAGACTCCCGACGCACCCAGCGCTGTTTGCTTGCCTCTATTTGTTTAATAAATTGCAAACTTAAATTGGAATCCTGTTTGGGACTAAATCATTTATCACAACTGGGGACTCGTCCGGGATGGTCTTGGTTCCTGAATACTGACTTGATCTAGGAGGGGCGCCCCACCATTTGGTGGCTCCTGATCGGGTCGGGTCGGGACTAACACCATCCTGAACCCAAATAGGGGCAAGCAAAGAATTTGATTTTTTATGAGCTCCCTTGCCGGCTGCAGCAGTTTATTTTGCCCGTAATTCTGCGCGCGAAGATCCGAACGAAGACGACGGGGTTGTAAGTATTTAAGGTGTATACCGTTCGGTTGGGTGGGATTCGGTTGCCTGTGTGTGTAAGAGTGTGACTGAGACGGAACCTCGTTCCGAAGCGATTGTGGAGGTCTTCTAACCGCGGTTCCAATCTCCCGCGAGGGACTTGGCCGGTGAAGGACCGAAGCGATTTTTATAGGATCCATAGGTGAGTGGGAAGTTTGAAACCCCCTGCAAGACACTCTGCTTGGTAACCAAGGGCTGTAGGAATTGTCACAGTAAAAATTCCTAGATGGGTCAGACGAAATCGAGAACCCAGGACCAGAAGAAAGGGAGCGAATTACTAAAAATACCTCCGGAGATCCCATTAGGAATAATGTTAAAACATTGGAATAATAAGGGCCCTGGAAAAGGGAAGACAAAAGAGAAATTAGTTAAATATTGTATGGTAAAATGGCCAAAGAACCCCTTGAGACCCCACGTTTTTTTTGGCCTGTATTTGGGTCATTTGAGGATTGGGTTTGTCAGGCGCTAAACCTGTATGTAAATTCTAAGGAACCGTTTTGCCAAGAGGAGAGCGAGTATGCTAGTTTATGGATAAAGGCCTGTGTGGGCATTTTTCATCTTAAAACAGGAGTAGGGAAAAATAAGACCGTAGGGGAGCAACACATGTGTCCTGGTTTCAGCCAGGATAGAGCTGGTTTTCCTCACAGAATCTAGTGTGAGACTGTGTTTTGGATTTGGGATGAGGAACTGTTGATAATGTGCTGATGTTTTGGGTTGTTGCTGAGCCGTCAAGGACAGTCCAGCTTCTTGTGCTGGCCTGCCAGCGAGCAGGCTGGGGGTGCACGGGGAGCTGGGAGGGGACACAGCCGGGACAGCTGACCCAGACTGGCCAAAGAGATATTCCCTACCATACGACATCATGCCCAGTACATAAACTGGAGTTGGCCGGGGGGGCGGAAATCGCTGCTCGGGGACGGGCTGTCGATCACGGGGTGGTGAGCAATTTCTGTATTGGGCATCACTTGTTCTTATACATTCCTTTGTTGGTATTATCATTATTGTTCCCTTCTTTCTTTCTGTCCTATTAAACCGTGTTTATCTCAACCCACGAGGTTTTTCCTAATTCTCTCCCCCGTCCCGCTGTGGGAGGGAGAGTGAGCGAGCGGCTGCGTGGTGCTTAGTTGCCGGCTGGGGCTAAACCACGACAACATGGAAAAGGAAAAGAAGGATTGGGACCCCCTAGATCACTTACCTCCCCCGTATAATCCAGCTACCCGTCAAATACCGTCACCAAATTTGATGACTTCCCCTACGGCCCCAGGGTCGAATTCAACTCTAAGGGGAGGATCCCAAACTGAGCACCCAGAGCGTCTTTGTATCCTTTACGGGAAGTACCTCTGGGTGGAGATAGAGGACTGGCAAGAGAGAGGGTTGGAAGAATTACTAAGAGAAGCTCAAAAGGTTTATGTCAGGAGGGACGAAGAAAAACAAGAAGCAGAGGCAAGAATTTTTGTAGCAGCAGTGAGGGAAAGTCAGAGGAGTAAGACTCAGCTGGGAGAGAAAAAAAGATAAGAGACCAGAACAGCCACCCCAGGGACAATCTCATCAAGACAGACCCACAACTCCCATCTGTTACTATTGTAACAAAAAGGGACGTGTTCAGAAAACCTGCCGTAAACGGGAATGGGATGAGAAAATGTTCAAAGAGGATTAGGGGTGTTAGGGGTTGTATCTTCTGGGGACCTCAACATCAACAGAGCCCTTGATAAAACTATTAGTAGGTCCCCAAAAAGAAGAATTTTTATTTTTAGTAGATACTGGAGCTGAAAGGTCAACGATTCAGAAACTCCCAAAAGGGGTAGGAAAAGGAAAAGCCCAGATGTCAGTAACAGGTGCAAAAGGAGAACCCTTCAAAGTCCCCATCTTAGAAGAAGTAGAGATTGAGACAGAGACAAAAATTTGTTTAAATGATTTACTTTTATTACCAGAAGCAGAATATAACCTATTAGGGAGGGACTTGATTTTAAAACTAAACCTAACTATTCAGAACCAAGGAGATCGGTTATATATTAACTTATGTACCTTAACCCAACTTGATGAGGAAAAAATTGACCCCCAAGTATGGTATAAGGAAGGAGATGTTGGGAGATTAGATATGGAACCCATCAAGGTACAAATAACAGACCCTCATAAGCCAATTAGAATTAAACAATATCCTATATCTATAGAAGGCCGGAGAGGTCTAAAACCTATTGTGGATAAATTACTAAAAAATGGGACTTTGGAACCATGTATGTCACCCCACAATACCCCGATACTCCCTGTAAAGAAATCAGATGGTACATATAGGATGGTACAGGATTTGAGAGCCGTGAATCGGCGAACAATCACCAAATTCCCTGTTGTGGCAAATCCTTATACTTTATTGAGTCACCTGTCTCCTAAACATATTTGGTATAGTGTAATAGATTTGAAAGATGCCTTTTGGGCCTGTATTTTGGATAAGGGGTTCAGAGATTATTTTACCTTTGAATGGGAAGACCCCGAAACAGGACGAAAAACAACAATTAAGGTGGACTGTGCTACCACAAGGGTTTACGGAGTCACCAAATTTGTTTGGACAGACCTTAAAGAAAATCTTACAAGGTTTTACAGTACACGAGGAGGGAAAAATTATTACAATATGTGAATGATTTACTGGTAGCAGGAGAAACTGAAGAGGAGACCCGAAAAGCCACCATTAGATTGTTAAATTTTTTAGAGAAAAAGGGATTAAAAGTGTCCTGCTCGAAATTACAATTTATAGAGCAAGAAGTAAAATATTTGGGACATTGGTTAAGCAAAGGAAAAAAAAAGAAATCAGATCCTGACCGGGTTTCTGGTATTTTAATCCTAAGACCTCCACAGACTAAAAAGGGAATGGAAAAAAAAAAAAACAAAAAAAAAACAAAAAAACAAACAAAACAAAACAAAAACAAACAAACAAAAACCCCAAAAAACCCACACACACTGGTGGGATATTTATCCAAATTGTTAGATTCGGTGAGCAGGGGGTGGCCAGCATGTCTCCAAGCCCTAGTTGCTATGGCATTATTGATAGAGGAAGCTAGGAAAATTACCTTTAGTGTACCTCTAAAGGTATATACGCCACATAATGTTAGGAATGTCCTCCAACAGAGGACAGAGAAATGGTTGACAGATAGTAGACTTTTGAAATATGAAACCATCTTGATAGATTCACCTAATTTGGAATTAGGAGTCACCTCTGCCCAGAGCCCCGCTCAGTTCCGGTTTGGGGAACCCTCAGAAGCAGTAGTGCTATAACACAATTGTTTAGAAGTTATAGAATCCCAGACAAAAGTAAGGCTCAATCTTAGAGATATTGAATTGGAGGGAGGAGAAAAATTGTTTGTAGATGGATCCTCCCAAGTAATAGAAGGGAAGAGAAAATCAGGATATGCAAAAATTGACAAGGACTTAGAACTTGTGGAATCAGGACCTCTGAGTCCATCATGGTCAGCTCAGGCTTGTGAGCTTTATGCCTTATGTAGGGCCCTGGAATTATTAAAAGAAAGAAGAGGGACCATATTCACAGATTCCAAATATGCATATGGAGTAGTCCATACTTTTGGAAAAATTTGGGAGGAAAGAGGCCTGATTAACACTCAAGGAAAGAACTTAATACATCAGGAGTTGATAGTAAAATTTTAAAAGTGTTAAGAGAACCAAAGGAAATAGCCGTGGTGCATGTGAGGGGACACCAAAAGGGATTAGATTATCGAATTAGAGGAAATAATTTAGCAGATAAGGAGGCTCAGGAAGCAGCCTTGAGGATTGAAACTGTTAAAATTAATCATACACAAACAAAGGAGGACACTAGTGGAAGAGGATAAGAGGAAAAGGAGAAAAAGTTTACGCTGGAGGAACAAGCAAAATTAGAGAAAATAGGAGCTAGAGTGGAACAAGGGAAATGGACATTACCTGATGAGCGAGAGATGTTGCCAAAAGCTTATGCTAGGCAGGTATTAGAACGCTTACACGCGCAAACACATTGGGGTACAAAAGTGTTAAGTGATCATTTCCTTAAACAGTTTGGCTGTATTGGAATTTTTTGAAATAGCAAGGCAAATTACACAAGGGTGTTTAACTTGTCAAAGGGCAAATAAGGCCGTGTTTCAACAAGTGGCCATGGGAGGAAGAAAACTAGCTTATAGACCGTTTGAAAGGATTCAAGTCGACTTTACCAAATTACCAAGAATAGGAAGATTGAAATATTTGTTAGTTATAGTAGACCATTTAACACGATGGGTCGAAGCCTATCCTGTAGCAAGAGCGACAGCTCAGACGGTGATAAAATTTTACTAGAACACCTAATCCCCAGGTATGGGATAATACAATATATTGATTCTGATCAAGGCACTCGCTTTACTTCTAAAATTATAAAATCCTTGTGCCAATCATTAGGTATTAAATGGGAATATCATACCCCATGGCATCCTCAAAGTTTGGGAGTAATAGAAAGAATAAACCAAACAATAAAGCAAGAGCTAGCGAAGCTAATGGTTGAAACACAGATGCCATGGACTAAATGTTTACCGCTAGCCCTTCTTAACATAAGGATCAAACCGCACAGTGAGACTGGATTATCGCCATATTAGGTTTTATACGGCATGCCCTATCTCCGAGGGAAACAATGTAGTGGAAGATTATAATATTCGGAAATATGTTATCATTTTAGGAGAAAGGTTGAAAGAACTAAGAGATATAGGAATAATGGCACAAACCCTACCTTTGGGGTTTGCAATCCATCAATTCAAACCAGGGGATAAGGTACTGATCAAAACTTGGAAGAAAGAAACTTTAGTTCCTTCATGGGAAGGACCCTTTGTTGTATTGTTAACTACAGATACTGCCATCCGGACCGCGGAAAAGGGGTGGACGCACGCGACTCGAGTAAAAGGACCCATGAAAGACTGGAAAGTTATTTTACAACCTGGAACCACAAAAATAACATTAAAAAGGGAATGAACGTATGAGAAATGATCACGAATTAAAGACTATAGCATTAAGCAATTATCGGGCAGGACTAAGTTTATGTCCACTCTGTAAACCATGTTGTATGATTATTGAGGGTTAGGTGTAACCTGTGTAACAAATATATCATTTCCCACAGAGGCTAACAGGGACGTTTTCAAATTCAAAGCTGAAGTTTCCTCTGCATTCAGTGTGGACAGACTACTCCTATAGGAGATTTCTGGTGGGTAAGATTTATTACTGTCATCGAAATAAAGAAGTCCGCTTGAGAAGGGGGAGAGGGCAAGACCGGGTGGGGATTCTCAGTCGCGACCAAGTAAGGCCAGTCAAGGACGAGCACCCCTTGTAGCTGATGCCTCCGACCATGAGATCCCTTACCGGACCTCTCCTGATTTTACTCGGACTCACCAACCTGGTGACAGGTAATCAAAATTGCACCGAGTGCATAAGAACCGCCCAGCACGGACGAGTAAGTAATAAAACATTAATGTACCACACCTATTACGAGTGCAAAGGGAAACAGAACGGGAGTTGTATATACAATGGAACACAATATAAGAAATGCTCGGTGGAAAATGATACTGTTTGTTACGATCCAAAGGAACTTCTTTATCAATAGTGGGTAGAAATGAAAACAAATTCGGAAGTAGGAAGATTAATTGGAATAAGTAAGGATATGGCCAATTTGAGCACATCAGTATCGGTAATTTTTGATGCATGCGATATTATAGATGATGATCTGGATATTAATTGTGGGAGTGTAGAGTGGAGATGATGCTATAGTAATCAACCAAAATATATTTGCCCAGGTGGAGGTGGACGTCAATGTCAGATAAATCCTGATTATGTACCTAGTCAAACGGTGAGATATCAGTCAGCACACCTATGTGGAAGAAGGGGATGGTCTTGTGTATGTTAGGATACTGCAAGCTGGGGATATGACAGCCAATGTGGGGATTTACAAGCTTCAATCACAAGGGTACAAACAGACCATAATTGTACAACCTGTACCTGTAATTTAGTAAATTTAACCCTTATAAATTTAGAAATTTGGAAACAGAAAAAAATAACCAAAATTGGACTTAAGATATATGGACCTGGAGAAGACCCAGGTGTAGTTATTAATATTGAAATGAAAGAAAAGAGAATCGGTGCAGCATAGACTGTTATTTAAGTCATTTTGTCATGAAATGGAAACAGGAACGAAATATGAAATTCCCACAGTGGCTAAAAATCTATTTGTAAATCTTGCTGAGAACATTGCTAAGTCACTAAATGTAACTAATTGTTCTGTATGTGGTGGAACTAATCAGGAGAGAATTGGCCCTGGGAGGCCCAAGAGAGCAACATACCAGACCCTAATGTTTAGAACATATCAACTCAGGTCAGGAAACAACAATGGATATTACAAACCAGCATAATAAGAAGAAGCTGTTGGCAAAATGACGCTGGGAGTAAACCAGTCGGATATTTAGTATGTGAAGGGGGATATAACTGGAATAGTACTTACCAAAAGTAGGATAAATGGGGCACTGCCCAAGAAATAAGTAAAAATCATGCGAATTGGACCAACGGAACCACTATTGATAAAGGGTGGTCAAGTCCAGAAGGGCAATATTGGATCTGTGGAAAATTTGCATATACCCGATTACCAAAAAATTGGACCGGAGCGTGCGTGTTAGGAACTATACGGCCAAGCTTTCTCTTATTACCTATAAACCGAGGAGAACGCCTAGGGGTACTGGTATATACAGACGCATTAGAAACTCACAACCGAAGGGAAAAAAGAGAGCTACAAATAGGAAAATGGAAAGATAATGAGTGGCCACCTGAAAGAATAATAGCATATTATGACCCAGCGACATGGGCAGAAGATGGGTCCTGGGGATATAGGACCCCCATTTATATGTGGAATAGAATAATCAGGTTGCAAGCTGTAGTAGAAATAATTGTAAATAAAACGGGTAATGCTCTAGGATTGGTGGCTAAACAAAATACTAAAATGCGTACAGCCCTATATCAAAATAGACTCGCACTAGACTATTTACTAGCACAGGAAGGAGGAGTCTGTGGAAAATTTAATCTCACAAATTGTTGTTTAGAGATAAATGATGAAGGAAAAGCCATCAATGAATTAGTAAGAGAAATGAAAAAAGTAGCCCATGTGCCAGTCCAAACGTGGAATGGAATAAATGTCCAAGGACTATGGACAACGTGGGAAAATTTATTCTCAGGAAACTGGGTAACAAAAATCATTATCGTTTTGTTAGGATTGTTTGGAGGTATGTTAATAATACCATGTCTAATTCCTTGTCTTTCACAAGCTGTAGCTTCTGCGATTAATGGAATGAAATTTACAGCCACTCCAATAGAACCAACACAGAGTGAGAGAAAACATGTTTTAATGTTGGTAAAACATATAGAGGAACCCGAGTTAATACCCATCAAACAAACTTTAAATAAATTTTACACAAATCACAGTGGTGAAAAAGAAAACGGGGGATTGTGAGGAACGAGCGATTCGTGTAAAGAAAATCTAGTGAATATAAGCTTGAAGCAAATGTCATTTATATTGAAATAAAGGAATATATGTAGGGCATGACCATAAACAGGGGAGTGGTAGTCTTTATGTAACTTCCTGATAAGTATAGTTTGGGTAACTCCCTTGATATGTGTAGCTTATGTAGCCTCCTGATATGTAAGTTAGTTCCTGATATACTAGTGCAAACCAGTGTTGTAAATAACCGCAGAAATGTCAAGAAAATGTATAGCCAAATAAGGTAGCATAATATAAGTGGAATAACGGAGCGCCTGCACAAACAGAGAGGTCATGTAGAGTGCACTGACGAAGAGGAACATCTTCCTCCCAACGACCACCGGACGACCACCTAGAAAAAGATGAAGCATGCGCAGACCGGGGAAGTGGTGACGTACTTAAAGAAAGAGTCATCTTCCAAGAAAAAGGCGGAGAAAGGCAAGAAACGAAGCCTAGAGAAGTATAAAGGAAGGAATTGTAAGAAGTGAAGGTGTGCGTCTTGGTGGAGCGGAGACTCCCGGCGCACCCAGCGCTGTTTGCTTGCCTCTATTCGTTTAATAAATTGCAAACTTAAATTGGAATCCTGTTTGGGACTAAATCATTTATCACAAAACCATTCTTCAAGCAGCTGCAGGCTGCAGCTACTGCAGTGCCCTGACCCTCCACTTCCCCAGGCTAAAGAAGCCGTTGTTAAAAATAAATATATTAAGGTCTGCGCCCGCGATCCTGCAGACACCGCCCCCCCCCGCGACACACGCGCGCTCAGACTCACTCAGCCACCCCCGCCGCGCGCGCGCGCTCCCCCTCCCTGCGCTGCAGCTCCGGACCCGCAGGCCGGTGGGTGCGGCCCCCCCCGGCCGCAGACTCTCCGGCGCCCCGGAGCAGCGGGGGGCAAGGGGGGCTGCAGCCCCGCGCGCCCCGCTGCCCGGCAACCGGCCCCCCCGGCGGCGGGGGAGGGAGCCTGGCGCAGAGGCTGGCTAGGGGAGGGGGGATGGCGGCGCTTTTCGGAGGTTTCTGTTTGGGTCGGTTGGGTTGGGGGGTTTTTTTTCTCTTTTCGTTTTTCACCTCCCCCGCCGTTCGCGTTCGTTGGTTTTCACCGCGCGGCGGCGGCGGCCCGCGCGCAGCGGGGCTGTTGTGCCAAACGCGGGTTCCGTCACCCGGTGCGCAGAGCGCCGGGAAACACACGGAGTCGAGACGGCGGCTTTTCTTCCGCCCCTGCGCCGAGCTGGGTGCCGGTGGTAGGCCCACAAAGCTGGCGCGCCTCGGTTAACGCAGGGAAAATATTTCTACGCTCCGAGCAACAAGTCACCGTTATTTTCTTGAGAGCTGGCGCAGGCGCCCTTGCGCCTGTTGGTTCCCGCAAGCCTCGTCTCCACGGCGACAGCGTCCTCCTTTTTTACTGCGCGTGCCCCGTGAGGAAGGGGCTTCTGTGGGTAGGGGTCTTCCCCTACCGGAGGGCAGGCTTGTGCTATGCCGAGTCGATGTTAATTAGATGTTACTTAGGATAGTTCACTCAAAGGTCGGCAGTTGCGTTCCCTTTGCGGTTGCCTTGTTCCTTCCCTCAGGCTTGCGCCTCGTTGACTCCTGACAGAGCCTAAACAATACCCCCGCTTTGTGCCTCGCATACCTTCAGCAGGGTGACTGACCGACGGACTGGCCGACCGACGGACTGAGGACGAAAGGCGGGAGGGGGGCACGGGTGCGGCAGGGACGCCGCGGGGTCCTAAAGTCTCCCGCCTTCCTTCCTTCCCCGGGCCGGCAAAACTGCTGGCGGAAGGGGGAGGGGGGGTGTCTCCGTGTGTGCGTGTGGCCGCGGGCGAGGGGTTCGTGCCGGGGCCGGTTTGGGAGCGTGTGTGGCGGGTGTGCACGCAGTAAGAAACGAAAAAGTCTGGTAACGCTGTGGACAACGCCGCCTTCTCTGCTACAGCCTGCGCTGTGGCCCGCCTCGGTGTCCGCCTGCGGGCGATGTGCTCGGCTCGGCTCCCGGTTGAAGCCGTCCCTGGGAAAGCAGCAGCCCCGTGCCTCGGCCTGGGCAGAGACCTGCGTCCCCGAGGCCGGGCTCCGGCTGCCGGAGAGGTGGGCCGCGCCTCTCGCTAGCGGCCGTCGGCGTGTCCGTCGCCAGCGGGATGCGTTCCAGTGGTGAGCAGCGCCCAGAGGACAGGCCCAGCAGCCTCAGGCAAAGCGGGGTCGCTGCTTTGCTGATGGTGGTGTCCGAAAAGGCGGTTTCGTTTCCCGGCGTGCGATAGGCCAGTCTCACACACCGAGACGAGATACCGGTTTATTCCAGACCTGCGCAGAGCTGGGTGCTGGGTGGTAGGCCCACAAAGCTGGCACCCCGCGGTTAACACCCGGAAAATATTTGTAGGTTTCTAGCAACACTTACCAGTATTCTTAAACATACCTCAGCTGCCACCACGTTTACACATAAGCAGATTAACTTCTGGCGGCCTTGTAGCAATGGGGCTCGCTGCGGTGGGGTGGGGAGGGCGGGCGGCTGGGGCTGGGCACCGCCGCCTCTGCCTGGTCCCCGGTCCCCGGTCCCCGGTGGTGAGAGAGAAGAGTAAGAAAAGGTAAGGGGGAGGGAGGCTAGATAAATAAATAGCTAAAAAAATGACAATCAAAAAGAAACGGGGGGTGTGCAGGGTGCGTGTGGGTGTCTTTACACAGAACTCTCCGGGGTGAGGGCAGGCGGGCGGTTTGGGAGGAGGGAGTGGGGAGAGCAGGTTTAGGACAAATGCTGATCTGGCACTCTCTGCTAATTCTTGATGGATTAACATACACCGACCTATGGTTAATGAATGTAATAAATAATTCATTAACCGGTAATTAATATACGAAGTAATGATTAGCGATAGAGCAATACAGATTAATATTTACTGGAATTAACATCCAGTGGATTAAGATCACGTTAATAAGGAACTACTTTACTGATAACAAGTTCTAGGTGAGGAACAGAGCCGTCGTGTAGCACGTGTAATTAATGATAATTAATAATGATGAATTGATAGTAGATAATTACAACAGTAAATCAGAGTGATGATAAAGAAAAAAAAATACATGATAAGTAACTGGAGGACAGTAGTGTTAATGCAGTACCACAAAATACTAATAAATAAAATAATCGATCTTAATAGGTAACGACTGTTATTAATAAGTAATTATTAATGATTGATTTAGACTAATTTGATTAATAAAAACTTAATCAGTTCATTAATTTTTTATTCATTTATTTGTTGTAGACCGATAGATACTATATAACTCAAATAGCATCGATCAATAGGAATGAATAGTTAATAAGAATTTCAGTTATTAATAATGGTCAGCTTACTCACGTTTGATGGAGGTCTTTGTGGCCTTGCCGTAGAACATCAGGCTGCAAGGCTTTCGCCTCATCTCAGACATCACTCAACAATAGTCAGTTATGAGACTGTCTGACTGCAACCCATCAGGGTTGCTTTTGAAGAGGAGCGTGTTGCTCCAGTCAAACCCTGCTACTCCCTACAGACCCACAGTGGTTTCCCACATTATCCACCCTGTGACCTTAGTCACAACTCACTAAGAGGAACATTGTGTAATTTGTATTTAGGTGGGTCGAGGCATTCATCTCTCCTTCCTGTGTTTTCATCCTCTCTTGTTGGTTGGTAATTTATTGTTGGGATCACTCTGCACGGCTCGACCTTAAGGAGAAGGAGCTGCAGCATTGAGAAGCTGGTAAACAGCTAGATATCTGCACAGCTCGGCCTTGAGAAGAGGGAGCTGTGGCATTGGGAAGCTGGTAAACAGCTGGACATCTGCAGGGCTCGGCCTTGAGGAGAAGGAGCTGTGGTAAACAGCTAAGAAGCAGCACTGTATAAGAAAAACAGGATGGAACCCGGACCACGTAGCAGTAACCGCAAGTAGGAGGAGTATGATAATGCAATCTTTAGGGCTAAGCCAATGATTGTAAGACAAGTATGCATAAGGTAGAACTTAGTGTATAAATATGTGTAAGGTTTTGCAATAAAGTTGAAGCTTGCCTTATCACTCATATTGAGTCGACTGCTTGCCTTCCCTCGCTCGTCGCAATTTATAATAGGGGATGGTATTAAAGGGATGTATTCAGGATCATAGATGTGAATCCTCTTAACACGCATGGTTACAGCTCTAGTTATCATAGATTTCACACGTGACAATCAAATACGGACAATAACAATCATTATGATAAACATTAATACATACTGGGTTAGACTATGATCCCATCCACTAACTTTTAATCTGAGCCAACTGAAAATATTTTAAATCCACCTCGTTCATTGCCAGTTGCTTGGTTTCATCTTCTCATTGAGCTCATGGGTTTGGTCCACAGTTTTTTGCATTTCATCTCTAGCTTGATGCAGAGTAGCGGACACATTTGGAATTGACAGCAGGTTTTGCCAGGATAGGTGTTATTCAGCCATCCACAAACGCTGTTCTCCTTTAGTAGTACCATATTCAATGCTAATTGATTTTCTAAAGTCATCTGTGAGGCTGCTCGTGGGTACAAGCTGGGTGTTGCTTAGCCTTGCTGGCTGGCTGCATACAATTAGCTAGAGTCTCTCCTTGCCATGGTAGATTTTCTAGATATAATCAATTTTCAATTATCACAGCCGAAGAAGTCCAAAACAATCCCATTGCTAAGCTTACTCTCATCCCTGCTGTATAATAGCTTGGCCGTGACACGGAGGGCAATACATTTCTCTTTGTTCTGTACCCTCTTGGTTTCATTAATGACTACAGTGAATGACTCCTGAGTATGATTAAAAGCTATTATGGGAGATAAACTTGTGGAATTCCTAAAGTGCATTCTAACCCATCCCAATAGGGTTGACTGTAATCTGATATCTCTTCATTAGAACATACCCATACGGTCTCAAGCAGTGCAGGATACATTAGAGTGGTACTTGTGCTCTTTACTACTGGCTCATGAGTCTTGCATCCGTTTTTTATAATGTTGGGAAGGAATCCTACATTTACTAGCCATGTGTTTAGAGGATTCTATCTGACATGCTGTCTGTAAGCTAGGGATTGGAGCACTGTAATTGTGGCACAGGCATATACTTCTTAAGGCGTGATGGAGGTCTGAGGCAAACGGTATCCATAGATAATCATCCATATTGTAACAATTTATCTTGTTTATACAATTCCATAGCCTGTCTGGTTCCAATGACATGGTATAATGGGGTCTCTTCACCCATTGTTTAAAACGTCTTTTATGATCAGGGGTGGTCCATATGCAAGAAACATTACTAGATTGTGGGCCACATGCAGATCCATACTTAGAGGTGTGAAATATGTTCATCTGATTCGTGTGATGAAGTGTAATCTTCTGGACTTTTATGGATTTCTCCTGCACCATAAAAAGGGGTATTTTACAGGAGAAGGTTAAACTACTTGGCTCGTATATCAGCTCAAACCAGTTTGACCACTGACCGCATAGTATTGTGTAAAGAAAGTGCATGCATAAGGTTTGGGGTCATCCTGGGGGCACGCCGAGGAAGATTCGAGAAGACTCTAGCAGGAAAAGAGGGCATGTGCTGAAGAAGACATGCCTGTTCATGAATATGTATTAACGGACAGGATATAAACCAGGAACAGGAGCTGTACCGCGTGCGTCTTGGTGGAGCGGAGACTCCCGGCGCACCCAGCGCTGTTTGCTTGCCTCTATTCGCTTAATAAATTGTAAATTTGAATTGGAATCCTGTTTGGGACGAAATCATTTATAACAATTGGGGGCTCGTCCGGGATGGTCTTGGTTCCTGAATTCTGACTTGATCTAGGAGGGGCGCCCCACCTTTTGGTGGCTCCTGATCGGGTCGGGTCGGGACTAACGCCATCCTGAACCTGAATAGGGGCAAGCAAAGAATTTGATTTTTTATGAGCTCCCTTGCCGGCTGCAGCAGTTTATTTTGCCCGTAATTCTGCGCGCGAAGATCCGAACGAAGACGACGGAGTCGTAAGTATTTAAGGTGTATACCGTTCGGTTGGGTAGGATTCGGTTGCCTGTGTGTGTAAGAGTGTGACTGAGACGGAAGCTAGTTCCGAAGCGATTGTGGAGGCCTTCTAACCGCGGTTCCAATCTCCCGCGAGGGACTTGGCCGGTGAAGGACCGAAGCGATTCTTATAGGATTCGTGGGTGGGTGATAGGTCCTAAACCCCCTGCAAGACACTCTTACTGGTAGCCAAGGGCTGTAGGAATTGCCACAGTAAAAATTCCTAGATGGGTCAGACGAAATCGAGACCCCAGGACCACAAGAAAGGGAGCGAATTACTAGAAATACCTCCGGAGAGTCCACTAGGAATAATGATTGAAAATTGGAATGATAGGGGCCCCAGAAAAGGAAAAAGTAAATTAAAATTAGTTCAATATTGTATGGTAGAATGGCCAAAAGAACCTTTGAGACCACATGTCTTTTGGCCCGTTTTTGGATCTTTTGAAGACTGGATCTGCCAGGCCTTAAATATATATGTTAATTCAAAGGAACCTTTTAGTCAGGAGGAAAGTGATTATGCAGGATTATGGGACAGAACTTTACGTTCTTTTCCAGCCTCAATACTTACATTAAAAACAGATGAAAAGTTTGAGGAAGAAGAAGAGGGGAAAAGTGAAAAGGAAAAAGATGATAAATGGGAGCCACTGGATAACCTACCGCCTCCATGTTCTAATAATCCATCTCCGGCGGCGGCTCCCCCTCCGGTGGCCGTAGTACCTCTCTCTGTACCACCGTTGCCCCTGTCTCCACCACCAACAGCACCGGAATTAGATCGACCTCCGGCTGCATGTACGAGAAGTAGGACTGCTGTATCTCAGGGAGCTTCTCTATATCCCTTACGAGAAGTACCCCTCGGAGGCAATCAGGGAGGCATCGGGTTTGTGGCAGTCCCGTTAAATACCACAGACGTAAGAAATTTCAAGAAAGAAATGGGGACCCTATTAGATGATCCCCTCGGAGTAGCTGAAAAATTGGACCAATTCCTAGGCCCCAGTACTTATACCTGGGAAGAAATACAGTCCATTTTAGGGATCCTATTCATTGTTGAGGAAAGGGGAATGATTAGACAAGCTGGAATGAGAATTTGGGAAAGAGAGAATCAGGCAGGACCCCCGAGAGATCAGCAGTGGCCAAATGTGGATCCCCACTGGGATCATCAACAACCCCCAGGAAGACAAAATATGAGGGATTTGAGAACGTTAATCATACAGGGAATAAGGGAAGCGGTTCCCCGAGGGCAAAACATTACTAAAGCATTTAATGAACAACAAGGGAAAGACGAATCTCCAACAGAATGGTTGGAGAGGTTGAGGAAAAACCTACCAATGTATTCTGGAATTGATCCGAATACAGTGGCTGGGACCGCACTCCTTAGAACACAATTTGTAGCTAAATCCTGGGGGGATATAAGAAGGAAATTAGAAAAATTGGAGGATTGGCAAGAAAGAGGATTAGAGGAGTTACTTAGAGAAGCCCAGAAAGTCTATGTTAGGAGGGACGAAGAAAAACAAAAAGCAAAAGCAAAAATTTTTGTAGCAGCAGTAAGGGAAAGTCAGAAAAATAAGACGACTCCTGGAGAGAAAAGGGAAAAAAGAATAGAGCAGACACCCCGGGGACAGCCTTATCGAGGAAGATTTACAATTCCCGTCTGTTACTACTGTAACAAGAGGGGACATGTTCAGAAGAACTGCCGTCAGCGGGAACAAGATGAGAAGATGTTCAAAGAAGATTAGGGGTGTCGGGGGCTCTATCTTCTGGGGACTTCAACATCAACAGAGCCCTTGATAAAATTATTGATTGGTCCCCATAAAGAGGAAGTTTTATTTTTAGTGGATACAGGGGCCGAAAAGTCAACCATTCAAAAACTTCCAAAAGGAATAGAAAAAGGGAAGAGTTACGTGTCAGTAGCAGGAGCAAAAGGAGAGCCTTTTAAAGTAAATATATTGAAAGATGTAGAAGTAGAAACAGAAAAGAAAATTTGTCTTAATGATTTACTTTTGCTCCCTGAAGCGGAATACAATTTATTAGGAAGGGATTTGATTTTGAAGTTAAACTTGAGCATTCAGAGTCAAGGGGACAAATTGCAGATTAAATTATACACTTTAACACAAGAGGATGAAGAAGCTATTAACCTCTCAGTGTGGTATAAGGAAGGGGAAACTGGAAAGACAAAATGAACCCCATAAGCGTTCAAATAATAGATCCGCACCGCCCAATTAGAATCAAGCTATACCCTATACCTATGGAGGGTCGAAAAGGATTAAAACCTGTAGTTGACAGACTTTTGGAAAAAGGAACCCTAGAACCATGTATGTCACCTCGTAACACGCCCATTCTTCCCGTAAAAAAGCCGGATGGGTCATACAGGATGGTGCAGGACTTAAGAGCTGTAAATCAGCGAAAAATCACTAAATTCCCTGTGGTGGCAAATCCTTATACTTTATTGAGTCATATATCTCCCAAACATACTTGGTATAGTGTAATAGATTTGAAAGATGCTTTTTGGGCCTGTCCTCTGGATGAGGCATCCAGAGATTATTTTGCCTTTGAGTGGGAGGACCCCGAAACAGGACAAAAACAACAATTAAGATGGACTGTGTTACCACAAGGGTTTACGGAGTCACCAAATCTATTTGGACAAACTTTAGAAACAATTCTACAAGATTTCACAATACCTAAGGAGGTAAAATTATTGCAATATGTGGACGATTCATTAGTAGCAGGAGAAACTGAAGAGGGGATCCGAAAAACCACCATTAAATTGTTAAATTTTCGAGGGGAAAAGGGATTAAAGGTGTCCCGATCAAAGCTACAGTTTGTAGAACAAGAAGTAAAATATTTAGGACATTGGCTGAGTAAGGGAAGGAAGAAGTTAGATCCTGATAGGGTATCTGGGATTCTATCCTTAAGACCCCCACAGACTAAAACGGAAATTAGGCAAATACTGGGATTAGTAGGATATTGTAGACCATGGCTTGAAAATTATAGTGATAAAGTAAAATTCTTATATGAAAAATTAACTAATAACCAACTTAAGTGGTTTATTGAAGATGATCAGAGATTTGAGGAAGTAAAAAGGGCATTAATACAAGCACCTGTATTGAGCCTCCCAGATCTAGAAAAACCTTTCTATCTCTTTGTGAATACATCAAGCCAGACAGCATATGGAGTTCTTACTCAAGACTGGGCAGGAATCCAAAAAACCCATGGGGCATTGTTCTAAGTTACTTGATCCAGTAAGCAGAGCATGGCCTGCTTGTCTCCAAGCTTTGGTTGCTACAGCATTATTAATAGAGGAAGTTAGGAAGATTACCTTTAGTGCTCCTTTAACAGTGTATACCCCACACAATGTCAGAAATGTTTTACAACAAGAAGCGGAAAAATGGTTAACGGACAGCCGGACCCTAAAGTATGAAGCAATACTAATAGACTCCCCTGACTTAGAACTGAGGGTGACTTCTGCTCAGAGTCCAGCACAATTTTTGTTTGGAGAACCATCAGAGGAATTACAACATAACTGTTTAGAGGTAATTGAGACCCAGACTAAGGTGAGACCAGATCTAAGAGATGCTGAGTTGTAAAATGGAGAAGCGCTGTTTATAGATGGCTCCTCCCGAGTGGTAGAAGGGAAGAGAAAATCGGGATATGCAATAATTAATAAGGACTTAGAAATTGTGGAATCAGGACCTCTTAGTCCATCATGGTCAGCTCAGGCTTGTGAGCTGTATGCGCTGTGTAGGGCCCTGGAATTATTAAAAGGAAGAAGCGGGACTGTATTTACAGATTCTAAATACGCATATGGGGTGGTCCACACTTTTGGAAAAATTTGGGAAGAAAGAGGTTTGATTAATACTCACGGGAGGAATTTAATACATCAAGAATTAATAGGAAAGATTTTGAAGGCGTTAAGAGAACCAAAGGAGATAGCAGTGGTACATGTGAGGGGAGACCAAAAGGGACTTTTGGTGATTACCAAATTAGAGGAAATAACTTAGCAGCTAAAGAGGCCCAGGAAGCAGCCTTGAGGACTAAAGTTGCCAAAATTAATGTCATACAAACAAAGGAGGACACCAGCAAAGAAGGACGAGAGGAAAGAGAGAAGGAGTTTACCCCAGAAGGACAAACAAAATTGAAGAAAATAGGAGCTAAATAGAACAAGGAAAATGGGCACTGCCCGATGGGCGAGAAATGCTGCCAAAAGCCTACACCAGGCGATTATTAGAACGTTTGCATGCACAAACACATTGGGGTACAAAAGCGTTAAGTGATCATTTTCTTAAACAATTTGGTTGTATTGGAATTTTTGAAATAGCAAAGCAAATTACACAAGGTTGCTTAATTTGTCAAAAGGTAAATAAGACAGTGTTTCGACAAGCAGCCACGGGAGGGAGAAAAACAGCTTACAGACCTTTTGAGAAAGTACAAGTCCATTTCACTGAATTGCCTAAGGTAGGGAGGATAAAATATTTATTGGTAATAGTAGATCATTTAACACAGTGGGTAGAAGCGTACCCTGTAGCACGAGCTATGGCACAGATGGTGGTAAAAATTTTATTGGAACATTTGATACCTAGATATGGGATAATCCAGTACATTGATTCTGACCAGGGCACACACATTACTTCTAAAATAATAAAACTATTATGTCAATCATTAGGTATTCAGTGGGAATACCACACTCTGTGGCACCCACAAAGCTCGGGGAAGGTAGAAAGAATGAATCAAACAATAAAACAACAATTGGCTAAATTAATGATTGAGACACAAATGCCCTGGACGAAATGTTTACCATTGGCACTTAACAAAAACATACAGTGAGACTGGAATATCGCCATATGAAATGTTCTATGGCATGCCTTATTTTCAAGGAATGCCTCTGGGGAACAATGTAATTGAGGATCATAGTATCCAACAAGATATAATTACCATTGGAAAAAGATTAAAAGAATGAAGAGAGATTGGGATGGTGGCCCAAACACCACCTTTAGGATTTGCAATTCATCAGTTAGAACCAGGAGATAAAATTCTGATAAAAACATGGAAAGAAGGAAACCTATCTCCCCTCTGGGAAGGACCTTTCCTTGTTTTATTCACTACAGAAACAGCTGTGAGAACTGCTGAAAAAGGATGGACACATGTGTCACGAGTGAAAGGTCCAGGGAAGGAGTGGAAGGTCACATCTGACTAAATTGCTGTGGGAATTTTATTGCGGCTACTCCTGTAATAGAAACAGGAGTGAAACATGAAATTCCCACAGTTGCTAAAAATCTACTTGTAAATCTTGCTGAAAACATTGCTAAGTCATTGAATGTAACTAATTGTTACGTTTGTGGTGGAACAAATCGAGGTGAACGATGGCCATGGGAAGCTATGGAGAGCAATATAAGTAATCCCCAAGTTTGGAAAACAATGGGAAAGGGTAATAGGAAACAACAATGGGTACTCCAAACGAGTATCATCGGAAGGAGTTGTTGGCAAAAGAAGAACAGGAAAAAGGAGCTGGAACTAGAATTTGTCCTTGGTGTAGAAGGTGGTGTTTATTTGTAAGAACTGCAGGCTAACTGGCAGTTTTCTGTAGCCATAAAGCCTTGCAAATAAAGAGGATCGCCAGGCTCGGGCAAGTGCTCAGGTCTGGACAAACCACTGATCTAGCAAAGCTCTGGCCTTCACAAGCAGTGCTCAATTAATTTGGGTACTAAGAAAGCACCCCCTTAAAGGAAGGAAGAGGGCAAGACCGGAGGGGAACTGGTGTTGCGGCTTAAAAAGGGTCTGCCAAGGGCTGCAACCCCTTTGGGCTGTGACCGCCGACCACTATGGCCCTGACCGGACCTCTTCTAGTTCTACTTGGGGTGAGTTCCTTGACTCTGACTACGGCAAATAACTGTAGTCAATATTGGAACAAGTCCAGCTGGGGTTTACCCCAGAAAAATGGGAAAACTGAGGACCTTTTCTAATTGTACAGCCCGTACGTGTAATCAACAATAAAACCTAGTTTTTTCCTGTTACCCATAAATTAGGGAGAGCGACTAGGAGTCCAGGTGTATAACGAATGGCCTCCTGAGAGATAAACTTGGAATGGAATCAATCTAGGAGGATTTTGGGGAGATTTTATGGGTGGTGATTGGCTTACTAAAATCGGGATAGTTGTATTGGGGATATGTGGGGAATTGTTACTAGATTAATCTACTCGGTTATACAAGGAATGCAGATATCTGCAGTACTCAATTGGAAACGAAAACACGAATCAATACTATAAAGAAAAAGATGGGGGATTGTGAAATATGTTCATCTGATTCGTGTGATGAAGTGTAAGCTTCTGGACTTTTATGGATTTCTCCTGCACCATAAAAAGGGGTATTTTACAGGAGAAAGTTAAACTACTTGGCTGGTATATCAGCTCAAACCAGTTTGACCACTGACCGCATAGTATTGTGTAAAGAAAGTGCATGCATACGGTTTGGGGTCATCCTGGGGGCACGCCGAGGGAGATTCGAGAAGACTCTAGCGGAAGAAGAGGGCATGCGCTGAAGAAGACACGCCTGTTCATTAACATGTATTAGCAGACACGCCTATTCATGAATATGTATTAGCGAACAGGATCACGCTGAGGAAGATTCGAGAAGATCCTAGAAGGAGAAGAGGGCATGCGCCAAAGAAGACACGCCTGTTCATGAATATGTATTAACGGACAGGATATAAACCAGGAACAGGAGCTGTACCGCGTGCGTCTTGGTGGAGCGGAGACTCCCGGCGCACCCAGCGCTGTTTGCTTGCCTCTATTCGCTTAATAAATTGTACATTTGAATTGGAATCCTGTTTGGGACTAAATCATTTATAACACAGATAATTAATCAGACTGAAATTAGCGGTATCATTAGAGGAACATGGAAAGCTTTTAGGGCAAAGCACTCTATAACTACAAATCCCTTGGTGAGATATAATAAAGGTTATCATAGCTTTGTACGGGCGCTTTTCCCATCACGAGGAGTAGTACAGCTATGTGAAATATGTTCATCTGATTCGTGTGATGAAGTGTAACCTTCTGTCCTACATATCCTTGTATGACCGCAAGCCTAAGTCTAGCAGAGTGGTTAATGTATATAATGTAATACATTGTAAACTTCAATTGGAATCCTGTTTGGGACTCAGACGTTTATCTCAGCTAGAAAAAGCAATAGTTAGCTTGTCGGCAGAAATGGAAATTATCGCCAATTATCGTATACATACGGAGGGGTTAACAGATGGAATTTTGGCCTGTGAGAAAACTGCAGTTAGAATATCAGAAAATGGATGGCTGGGTAAGAAACAGATACTATGCTGGGTGAGAGAAAACAGCCCAAGAGATAAGAAAGTTGATCAAGGTTAGGGGAGGATGGGGAAGACATGCAGTAACGGAGGAATATAAAGCACAATTCACAATTTTGTTTGCCTTGTAACATTCTGCTATTGGCTTGAGCATGGTTGATATGTGACTGCTGGATTACGGTAATATGCCACATGAACAAAGCCTACGAACCAACAGACAGGGTGGCTGGGGCACGTGCAGCACGTCTGGCCAGCGGGCGCGTATGCCATAGGCTCTCTGTGTTGAAAGGTGGCAACCAAGGCGTGTTCTGACACTCGCTGGCCACGTGTGTCGAAACTCGTTCCTCTGCAAATGTATAAATACCGGGATTTCCCAAAGGGCAGTGGGCCGGTGTACGGCAAGGCCACCGTTGCCTCCGTGGGGACGCCCACGTAAAGCTGGCACCTACCGACTGCTGGGCTGAGTTCGTGGTGCAGGACGATAGAAGAGTGTACAGATGGTTCATCTTCCTCACAGTCCTCGGGTTGCGAATGAACCATCAGGTTTTGTTTATAGATAAACAAAAAGGGGGTGATATTGGGATCACCCTGCATGGCTCGACCTTAAGGAGAAGGAGCTGTGGCATTGAGAAGCTGGTAAACAGCCGGACACCTGCAGGGCTCAACCTTGAAGAGAAGGAGCTGTGGTAAACAACTAAGAAGAAGCAAAGGAGCGCGTGGACATACAGAGGCGACCAATCCTGCCTCTGTGAGAGTCGCGTGGACTTAAAGCAATAGCCAACCGGGTAGCACTTTTAGGTGCGTGAACGGGCTGTATTTGTATAAAAAGCACGCTACGCTAACAATAAAGGTCTTTGGCCTGAAGCCCTGCCACAGTCCGTGCCCTATTACTCCACACTCCTGAGCAATTTTTTCTCCAGGCTTAACGGTCCCAGACCTCTCAGCCTTCCGTCCTATGGAAGATGCTGCGGTCCCTTAAATCAGCTTTGTGGCCCTTTGATAGCCTTGCTTTAGCAGGTCAACAACTTTCTTGCACTGGGGAGCCCAGCACTGGACACAGCACTCCAGATGTGGCCCACCGGTGCTCAGTGGAGGAGAAGGTTAACTTCCCTCCATCTGCCGGCAATGCTTTTCCTAATGCAGCCCAGGAGGCTGCTGGCCTTTGCTGCGAGGCTGCATGGCTGGCTCATGCTCAGCTGCTTGCCCTCCAGGACCCTAAGGTACTTCTCTGCAGAGCTGCTATCTAGCCAGTCAGCCCCCAGCATGATGTCCACAGTGTGGCTGGATGACAGGCTGTCCTCCCCCGGGGACTTTCTCAGCAGCAGCTTGTCCTTCTTGGAGATCGGCTTCACCTCTGTCACAGGCCCCACTCATTGCTGCAAGTGTCACCTGGGACAACAAACCCCTCTCCTGCCAGGGCTGCACAGCCCAAGGCCGTTTTCTGTCTGGTCTTGGGGACTGCAGCTTTTGCTCTCGTTGTGAGAACCTCCTTCATCATTATGTTGCCTCCTGCCATCCACTCCAGCACACATCGGCTGTGAAGCCTTTCCACACAAAGAGGGCCAATCTTTTGGTATCAGGTGTCCATGTGACAAATCTGCCCTTGGCCCTGGTGCCACATCTGAGGTGCTACAGGCCTAATGTGCACCAAAGCCCACAGCCTGGAGCACAGACAGCAGGAGGACAACATGCCATCGCAAAGCTGTGACGTTAGGGGAGCAAGAGTCAAGATGGAAAAGGACAGCTCCCACAGCTTTTGTGACTGACGGAGATACAACATCTTTAGGCGAGACTAACAGGGAAGGCGAGAAGTGGAGGATGCCCTGCTTGCTACCAGAGCAGGTCAGATGTGTGGATGTTCTCTATGGGACATGCAACAGGTTAGGCGGGATCTTGTGTGTGGGTCAGCTTCTAACTGTGCCACCCAGTCTGAGGCTCACCTGGACCTTGTACTCCTAAAAGAGGAAAAGTTGGTCAGGGGTGGGAAGACCAGTTTCAGCCTTGGTTGTAGTCAGCATGAAACTGTGGTCTCCCAGATCTGCACAGAAGCGGGGAAGGAGAGTAGCCGAGCACAGACCCTGCACATGCGGGAATGAGAACTTGGCCTACTGAGGGCACTGGCAGGTGGGATCCCATGGGGGCAGTGTCAGGGCCCTGAGAGCATCCACAGGCCTTCAGGACCCTAATCAGCCTCACCTGGGGCCTCCATCCACACCTCTGTCCATGGGCCCAGGAGACCATTGAAGACCAGGCCTGAGTTTCAGCCCCAGCTTGATCGATGCTCTAGGTGTACTGGTCTCCAGACATAGCCTTGCCTGTCCATCGACCTTGTTCACTTGTACGTGAAGAGTCACTTCCCAGCTTGATTCTTTATGGGGTGTACAATGGATGACACTGTGGCCCTCCAAGTGCCAGAGCCCAGGTGAGTCACAGAGGCCTAGGGCCTTTCTCCTTCCTTTCTTCCCATCACTTGATCAGCTTTTGGGAGGAGAGGAAGGAAAAGCAGATGAGGTTTCTGGGTGCCAATGACTGAAAGGATGGAGCAGAGCCATCACATGTGAAATGATCTAAAGCCTAGGCTAGTTCAAAACTGTTATCTTCTGTTCCTATATCTGAGGCCTTCTATCTTCAGGAAGAACCTGGAAGCTCCGAGATCCCTCCATCTTGCCCTCTTTTAGCAATTCAGTTGACCGTACCCAAGTCAGAGGCTTTCCTTCAGTTCTGTTTACAGTGTAAAGCACCCCATGGTCTGGAGATATGGCAGGATAGTTGCATAAGGATCCCACTCCTTTGGACAAGAAGATGGATGTTCCCGGGAGGATGGATGTTCTCAGGGGGCATGACGTACCAATAGCTGTGTTCAGGGAGCTGGTCAAAGGCCTTGTCTCCATTTCTGTAACGGCGGCACAGATGCCTGGTTCATGTGTAAACTCTTTCTCCGGATTCTGGCATTTAGCGAGCAAGCTGGTCTGACCTCAGAGCTGGCCCTGCTTGGAGCCAGTGCAACTCTAGAGACCTCCTGACCCTCCTTCCACCCTGAATTGTCCTGTGATGTAGAGACCCTCTCCTCCAGCTTAGTCTCTTCTCATATGACATGTGGCAAGGCACAGGCCTGTTGGGAAAGAGACTGCTGCGAGGGGGTCTCTAGTCCAGCCTCCAGGCTGGCCGTGACTTTGCGGCGCTGAAACTTGAAGAGCTCCAAAGGTGGAGATCATGGCAACGCTCCTCCTAGTCCATTTTATTTTTCCTGAGGTTCAGCCTAAAGCTCCCAAGAGGCAGCTTGTGGCTGTTCCTTCTGTCGTATCAATGGTGACTGCAGAAAACAGGTTGGCTCCGTTATCCCTCCAGGCAGGTGCAGGCTCTTGCTAGGTAAACCCGTGCCTCCACTTCAGCAGGCTACAGACACCCAGCTCCCTCAGACTCTCCCCACAGCTCATCCTTTAGGCCCTTCACTTCAAGTTGGCAGACCTCCTCCAGACACTCCACTCTCCTTTCGAAATGTGAGAACCACTGACTCATATGGCATTGTCACAGTTCCCTTAGTCAGTCAGGTCCCTGTCCATGCTGCTGCATGGAGTTGTTTCTGAGCTTTTCCTTCAAAACCTTGAGGTTTCTGCTGGCCAAATCCCAGGTGTGCCAAGGTCCCTCTGGACTGAACCTCCAACAGTCCAGCTTTTAAAGTATGCGTGCCAACGGCCATCCTGAGTCGTGGTGCCTCTAACAAGATCAGAACTTAAGTAGCTGCAGGACACTACAGAGAAGAAAAGAGTACTGGCGTTAAGTTGAGTTGCAATGCGAGGTAGAAAGCACCACAGTAACCACCGCAGAGACACCAAAGGAAGGTTCAAAGTGAGCAAATGCAGGGCCACTGGATAAACAGTGAAAAGTCCTTGGCTTTTTGCATGGGTGGGGATAAGGATGGTTAAAGAGCAGGACTTGAGAGGTGGGAAAAGAATGAAAAGGGAATGAATGGTGAAGCAAAGGAAATAACCAGGGCTGTTTGGGGATACCTGTGAAGCAGTCCTGCATCTGAGCAACACTGCCTGGAGGAGGAGAAGACAACTTCAGCTGATCTGACTATGCCAGCATCTGACTTACTTCCATGGTCACGGGGAACCTGACAGCTTTCCCTACTGTCATCAAGGGCACACCTAGAGAGGAAGGAACCACAGCATCATTTAGTTTTCCACTCTCCTGAATGGGACCTCAGTAGGTCTCCAGTCCAACCTCATGCTCACAGCAGAATCGGCTACGGAGTCAGACCACTTTGCTCAAGGCTTTGCCACATGGGGGCTGGAAAATGTCCAAGGACAAAGACAGGAAAACATCTCTGGGAAACCTGCTTCAATGTTTGGATGCCCTTATGGAGAAAAAGATTGTCCCTATCTCCAGCCTCAACATTCCTTATTTCAACATTTGACTATCGTCTATTATCGTCCTGCCAAGCACCACGGTGACAAGACTGGCTCCATCTTCCTGAAAACCTCCCTGCAGGGACTGGCTGGCTGCTATGAGGTTCCCCAGACCTTCCCTTTCCCAGGCCGAAGGCAGCCCTTTCCCTCAGTTTCTGCTCCCCAGGCAAGTGCTGCAGCCCCTGCGCATCTTGGCAGCCTCCCACTGAAGTCACTCCCAGTTGTCAACGTCTTCCTTGATGTGGTGGATTGACTCTGGCCAATAGCCCGGCAGCCACGCAGCCGCTCACTCTTTCCCCCCCTTCCCCACTGGGACAGGAGAGAGAACAGGAAGAAATAAAGCATGGAAAGTTGTGGGTCAAGATAAAGACAGCTTAGCAGGTGAAAGAAAGAGGTTTTTAAAAATCAACAACCAATAATAATAACAAGCAACGCAAAGGCAACCACTCACCACCTCCCACAAGCAAAAATGATGCCCAGCCAGTCTCCACACAGAAGACTCTTTGAATGAAAAAACGTTAATGGAGAAGCCGCTGCCTGAGCATTCACACACCAATCAAGGAGTTGCACACACACCACCCGAGACTTTAACTGCTGGGTCTGGAGTCCCTTTGCAGCAGGAGACTCCAGTGAGCCGACGTGTGCGCCTTTCGACTCTACACACACACACACACACACACACACACACACACAGAGTCTCTCTTGGGTGCTTTCTCTTCCCTCAGGCTCAACCCTAGGTTTCCTGAAGCAGAATCTCTGACATGACGTATACCAGTTGAATTTATTAAGCGGTACAGTGGTGAAGAACAGCTTGAGCTGAGTGCCTCTGGAGACGGACCCTGAACCAGAGACTCTCTGGACAATTATACCCTTACAGTCTAAGCTCCCCTCCCCTTGTGAGACGGTTTAGTCCAGTTGGAGTATTTGGGTCTGGGGTCTCCTTTTTCCTCATTGGATCCTTTCACTGTCTCCAAGCGGGCCGTTCTTTTTCGTTTCTCGATGAGGCAACCTCTGCTGATGGATGTGGCTATCTTATCTTTCTAATTTACACCAGTTTCAGGGCCTTCCCTCACGCGACTAAGTAAGAGTTCAGTAGAACTTCATCAGTAGCTAGGTGAAAGTTCACCGCTCATGAAGGTCTAAGGCCTTTTACTAATGCTATGCAATGGATTGCATGTGAACTAGGAAGTGATTCCTGTAACAAAAAAATTCTAGTTCCTTCTTCCTCTGTCCCAGCTTTTATTGCTCAGCACAACGTCGTACGTTAGAGAATATCCCTTTGGTCAGTTGGGGTCAGCTGTTCTTGCCCATCTGCAGCCCACTCACTGGGAGGGAGCAGAGGCGGCCTTGACACTGTGCAAACACTGCTCAGCAATAGCCAGAACACTGGTGTGTTATCAACACTGTTTAAGGCACAAATGCAAAACATAGCACCACACAGGCTGCTATGAAGGAAGGTAACCCCATCCCAGCCAGATCAGTACACCTGAACTGGGGCCCTAAAACTGGATATAATTGGTTACAGGTGGTCTAACAAGCAATGAGCATGGGGAGACAACCACTTCCCTCACTCTTTTGGCGAGGCTCCTCTTTATACACTTCAGGACACTGCTGGCTGCCTTTGCTGCCAGGCCACACTGGATCAAGTGGTTAATGTCTTTTGTAGTTAATAATTCTAATCTTTCATATATTTTCACCTGTGCTGATACAATGACCATTTCTGAAGTAATGTTTTCAGCAGACTGTCTAGACAAAGGCCCTTTCCATTATTCTCCTTCCCTTACTCTTTGTTCATTCAGATACTTCCCACCCACACTGCTGCTTTGAGCTTCAGGGACTAAAAGCCTGCCTGTCTTTCAGTAGTATAACGGTATCTTTAGCCAACTCTTTTAATTGTATCTACCTTTATCTATCTATCTATCTAAAACATTTCTCGTAAGATCATCCCTTGTAGAAAGGCGACCTCATTAGAGGCAGCTTGTACTTAGTATATGGTTGAGGAGTGTTTTATTGCTTAAGACACTTGATCGTGCTTTACTTTGCTTTGCTTGCAAATGGGAAACATCCTTCTGTGCCTGTGTGCAGCCAGTCCTCTAAGGAAAGTGGGTGGGAGATGGTGCAATGGAGCTCTAACATTCTGCTCCCAGAGTTCAGAGAAGTCTGATGAAGGGAAAGTGATGTAAATCCCAGGTGGCCAACGACAGATGGGGAGTCTGGGGAGGTGAGGAGCAAGGTTGTCCACCCAGTGTCACATCTCAAGGGACTGCTTTTCCTACCTGTCCAGACCTCCTCAGGAGACGCTCCTGACACTCAGGATCCATATCAGTTGGATAATGCTTCTATCACTTCTTTAAACTGAAATTAACAAAATACTGCCTTTAAAATTAAAAATAACTTTATTAGGTGCACTTTGAAATCTTCCTTCTTAACCACGCTATGAAACAACTCAGATTAGCTATACGAGTCTTGCAGACGTGGAGAACGTTACAGGAAGAGGCATGACTTGTTAGGGCTTTCTGTGTTTTAAGGAGCCCCATGGTGTATTTGGGGCTCAGTCCGTGAACCTCAGATACTGGGAGAAGACTGAACAAACCTCTCAAGAAGTCAAAGCCAGAAGCAAACCCCAAAATACCTTGAAGCATTAATGGGACTTAATGAGACCCATTACTGCCAAAGGCTCCTCATTGACTCATTAGAGCAGATACTTGGAGACGGTGACTGCAGGTAGGCAAGGGCACTGCACAGGTGGCTGTAATGCTGAGAAAACCCTTGGTTCGTTTTATGAAGCAGGCAAGGCCAAACCCTGAGCCCAGGTCCTGGGAAGGCAGTTTCTGAGAAGAGAAGAATAAAGTTTTGTCTCACTGGCCCTGGTGGTAGAGACAGCTGCTATAGTCAAGACGACAAAGACCTCAGTCCTTTTGGACCTCTCGGTCTTGCTAGAACCCTTGGCCATCTCTATGCAGGCTGCCCTACACTGTCCCATGCCTCACCTCTTTCCCTTCAGCTTGCTGACAGCCATCTTGCTTTCCCACCTAGCTCTCACCCTGGCATTTCTATGCCTTCACTGATGGCTCTCCACCCTCACCAGCTCCTCCTTGAAACACAAAGCCATGGGATAATCCAGACTCCCTCTGGGTGATCTCTTGCAGCACAAGACTACCCTCTCAGTGAGGATTATTTTTTCTCACATCCAGACAGAACCTTCCCAGCTGTAATTTGTGGAGGTTTCTTGCTCTTCCCGCTACTAAGAAAAGCTCCATTGTCCCTGAAACTGTGAGGAATGAGCGATTCGTGTAAAGAAAATCTAGTGAATATAAGCTTGAAGCAAATGTCATTTATATTGAAATAAAGGAATATATGTAGGGCATGACCATAAACAGGGGAGTGGTAGTCTTTATGTAACTTCCTGATAAGTATAGTTTGGGTAACTCCCTTGATATGTGTAACTTATGTAGCCTCCTGATATGTAAGTTAGTTCCTGATATACTAGTGCAAACCAGTGTTGTAAATAACCGCAGAAATGTCAAGAAAATGTATAGCCAAATAAAGTAGCATAATATAAGTAGAATAACGGAGCGCCTGCACAAACAGAGAGGTCATGTAGAGTGCACTGACGAAGAGGAGCATCTTCCTCCCAACGACCACCGGACGACCACCTAGAAAAAGATGAAGCATGCGCAGACCGGGGAAGTGGTGACGTACTTAAAGAAAGAGTCGTCTTCCAAGAAAAAGGCAGAGAAAGGCAAGAAACGAAGCCTAGAGAAGTATAAAGGAAGGAATTGTAAGAAGTGAAGGTGTGCGTCTTGGTGGAGCGGAGACTCCCGACGCACCCAGCGCTGTTTGCTTGCCTCTATTTGTTTAATAAATTGCAAACTTAAATTGGAATCCTGTTTGGGACTAAATCATTTATCACAACTGGGGACTCGTCCGGGATGGTCTTGGTTCCTGAATACTGACTTGATCTAGGAGGGGCGCCCCACCATTTGGTGGCTCCTGATCGGGTCGGGACTAACACCATCCTGAACCCAAATAGGGGCAAGCAAAGAATTTGATTTTTTATGAGCTCCCTTGCCGGCTGCAGCAGTTTATTTTGCCCGTAATTCTGCGCGCGAAGATCCGAACGAAGACGACGGGGTTGTAAGTATTTAAGGTGTATACCGTTCGGTTGGGTGGGATTCGGTTGCCTGTGTGTGTAAGAGTGTGACTGAGACGGAACCTCGTTCCGAAGCGATTGTGGAGGTCTTCTAACCGCGGTTCCAATCTCCCGCGAGGGACTTGGCCGGTGAAGGACCGAAGCGATTTTTATAGGATCCATAAGTGAGTGAGAAGTTTGAAACCCCCTGCAAGACACTCTGCTTGGTAACCAAGGGCTGTAGGAATTGCCACAGTAAAAATTCCTAGATGGGTCAGACGAAATCGAGAACCCAGGACCAGAAGAAAGGGAGCGAATTACTAAAAATACCTCCGGAGATTCCATTAGGAATAATGTTAAAACATTGGAATAATAAGGGCCCTGGAAAAGGGAAGACAAAAGAGAAATTAGTTAAATATTGTATGGTAAAATGGCCAAAGAACCCCTTGAGACCCCACGTTTTTTTTGGCCTGTATTTGGGTCATTTGAGGATTGGGTTTGTCAGGCGCTAAACCTGTATGTAAATTCTAAGGAACCGTTTTGCCAAGAGGAGAGCGAGTATGCTAGTTTATGGATAAAGGCCTGTGTGGGCATTTTTCATCTTAAAACAGGAGTAGGGAAAAATAAGACCGTAGGGGAGCAACACATGTGTCCTGGTTTCAGCCAGGATAGAGCTGGTTTTCCTCACAGAATCTAGTGTGAGACTGTGTTTTGGATTTGGGATGAGGAACTGTTGATAATGTGCTGATGTTTTGGGTTGTTGCTGAGCCGTCAAGGACAGTCCAGCTTCTTGTGCTGGCCTGCCAGCGAGCAGGCTGGGGGTGCACGGGGAGCTGGGAGGGGACACAGCCGGGACAGCTGACCCAGACTGGCCAAAGAGATATTCCCTACCATACGACGTCATGCCCAGTACATAAACTGGAGTTGGCCGGGGGGGCGGAAATCGCTGCTCGGGGACGGGCTGTCGATCACGGGGTGGTGAGCAATTTCTGTATTGGGCATCACTTGTTCTTATACATTCCTTTGTTGGTATTATCATTATTGTTCCCTTCTTTCTTTCTGTCCTATTAAACCGTGTTTATCTCAACCCACGAGGTTTTTCCTAATTCTCTCCCCCGTCCCACTGTGGGAGGGAGAGTGAGCGAGCGGCTGCGTGGTGCTTAGTTGCCGGCTGGGGCTAAACCACGACAACATGGAAAAGGAAAAGAAGGATTGGGACCCCCTAGATCACTTACCTCCCCCGTATAATCCAGCTACCCGTCAAATACCGTCACCAAATTTGATGACTTCCCCTACGGCCCCAGGGTCGAATTCAACTCTAAGGGGAGGATCCCAAAATGAGCACCCAGAGCGTCTTTGTATCCTTTACGGGAAGTACCTCTGGGTGGAGATAGAGGACTGGCAAGAGAGAGGGTTGGAAGAATTACTAAGAGAAGCTCAAAAGGTTTATGTCAGGAGGGACGAAGAAAAACAAGAAGCAGAGGCAAGAATTTTTGTAGCAGCAGTGAGGGAAAGTCAGAGGAGTAAGACTCAGCTGGGAGAGAAAAAAAGATAAGAGACCAGAACAGCCACCCCAGGGACAATCTCATCAAGACAGACCCACAACTCCCATCTGTTACTATTGTAACAAAAAGGGACGTGTTCAGAAAAACTGCCGTAAACGGGAATGGGATGAGAAAATGTTCAAAGAGGATTAGGGGTGTTAGGGGCTGTATCTTCTGGGGACCTCAACATCAACAGAGCCCTTGATAAAACTATTAGTAGGTCCCCAAAAAGAAGAATTTTTATTTTTAGTAGATACTGGAGCTGAAAGGTCAACGATTCAGAAACTCCCAAAAGGGGTAGGAAAAGGAAAAGCCCAGATGTCAGTAACAGGTGCAAAAGGAGAACCCTTCAAAGTCCCCATCTTAGAAGAAGTAGAGATTGAGACAGAGACAAAAATTTGTTTAAATGATTTACTTTTATTACCAGAAGCAGAATATAACCTATTAGGGAGGGACTTGATTTTAAAACTAAACCTAACTATTCAGAACCAAGGAGATCGGTTATATATTAACTTATGTACCTTAACCCAACTTGATGAGGAAAAAATTGACCCCCAAGTATGGTATAAGGAAGGAGATGTTGGGAGATTAGATATGGAACCCATCAAGGTACAAATAACAGACCCTCATAAGCCAATTAGAATTAAACAATATCCTATATCTATAGAAGGCCGGAGAGGTCTAAAACCTATTGTGGATAAATTACTAAAAAATGGGACTTTGGAACCATGTATGTCACCCCACAATACCCCGATACTCCCTGTAAAGAAATCAGATGGTACATATAGGATGGTACAGGATTTGAGAGCCGTGAATCGGCGAACAATCACCAAATTCCCTGTCGTGGCAAATCCTTATACTTTATTGAGTCACCTGTCTCCTAAACATATTTGGTATAGTGTAATAGATTTGAAAGATGCCTTTTGGGCCTGTCTTTTGGATAAGGGGTTCAGAGATTATTTTACCTTTGAATGGGAAGACCCCGAAACAGGACGAAGAACAACAATTAAGGTGGACTGTGCTACCACAAGGGTTTACGGAGTCACCAAATTTGTTTGGACAGACCTTAAAGAAAATCTTACAAGGTTTTACAGTACACGAGGAGGGAAAAATTATTACAATATGTGAATGATTTACTGGTAGCAGGAGAAACTGAAGAGGAGACCCGAAAAGCCACCATTAGATTGTTAAATTTTTTAGAGAAAAAGGGATTAAAAGTGTCCTGCTCGAAATTACAATTTATAGAGCAAGAAGTAAAATATTTGGGACATTGGTTAAGCAAAGGAAAAAAAAAGAAATCAGATCCTGACCGGGTTTCTGGTATTTTAATCCTAAGACCTCCACAGACTAAAAAGGGAATGGAAAAAAAAAAAACAAAAAAAAAAAAACCCAAACAAAACAAAACAAAACAAAAAAAAAAAACCACAAAAAACCCACACACACTGGTGGGATATTTATCCAAATTGTTAGATTTGGTGAGCAGGGGGTGGCCAGCATGTCTCCAAGCCCTAGTTGCTATGGCATTATTGATAGAGGAAGCTAGGAAAATTACCTTTAGTGTACCTCTAAAGGTATATATGCCACATAATGTTAGGAATGTCCTCCAACAGAGGACAGAGAAATGGTTGACAGATAGTAGACTTTTGAAATATGAAACCATCTTGATAGATTCACCTAATTTGGAATTAGGAGTCACCTCTGCCCAGAGCCCCGCTCAGTTCCGGTTTGGGGAACCCTCAGAAGCAGTAGTGCTATAACACAATTGTTTAGAAGTTATAGAATCCCAGACAAAAGTAAGGCTCAATCTTAGAGATATTGAATTAGAGGGAGGAGAAAAATTGTTTGTAGATGGATCCTCCCAAGTAATAGAAGGGAAGAGAAAATCAGGATATGCAAAAATTGACAAGGACTTAGAACTTGTGGAATCAGGACCTCTGAGTCCATCATGGTCAGCTCAGGCTTGTGAGCTTTATGCCTTATGTAGGGCCCTGGAATTATTAAAAGAAAGAAGAGGGACCATATTCACAGATTCCAAATATGCATATGGAGTAGTCCATACTTTTGGAAAAATTTGGGAGGAAAGAGGCTTGATTAACACTCAAGGAAAGAACTTAATACATCAGGAGTTGATAGTAAAATTTTAAAAGTGTTAAGAGAACCAAAGGAAATAGCCGTGGTGCATGTGAGGGGACACCAAAAGGGATTAGATTATCGAATTAGAGGAAATAATTTAGCAGATAAGGAGGCTCAGGAAGCAGCCTTGAGGATTGAAACTGTTAAAATTAATCATACACAAACAAAGGAGGACACTAGTGGAAGAGGATAAGAGGAAAAGGAGAAAAAGTTTACGCTGGAGGAACAAGCAAAATTAGAGAAAATAGGAGCTAGAGTGGAACAAGGGAAATGGACATTACCTGATGAGCGAGAGATGTTGCCAAAAGCTTACGCTAGGCAGGTATTAGAACGCTTACACGCGCAAACACATTGGGGTACAAAAGTGTTAAGTGATCATTTCCTTAAACAGTTTGGCTGTATTGGAATTTTTTGAAATAGCAAGGCAAATTACACAAGGGTGTTTAACTTGTCAAAGGGCAAATAAGGCCGTGTTTCAACAAGTGGCCATGGGAGGAAGAAAACTAGCTTATAGACCGTTTGAAAGGATTCAAGTCGACTTTACCAAATTACCAAGAATAGGAAGATTGAAATATTTGTTAGTTATAGTAGACCATTTAACACGATGGGTCGAAGCCTATCCTGTAGCAAGAGCGACAGCTCAGACGGTGATAAAATTTTACTAGAACACCTAATCCCCAGGTATGGGATAATACAATATATTGATTCTGATCAAGGCACTTGCTTTACTTCTAAAATTATAAAATCCTTGTGCCAATCATTAGGTATTAAATGGGAATATCATACCCCATGGCATCCTCAAAGTTTGGGAGTAATAGAAAGAATAAACCAAACAATAAAGCAAGAGCTAGCGAAGCTAATGGTTGAAACACAGATGCCATGGACTAAATGTTTACCGCTAGCCCTTCTTAACATAAGGATCAAACCGCACAGTGAGACTGGATTATCGCCATATTAGGTTTTATACGGCATGCCCTATCTCCGAGGGAAACAATGTAGTGGAAGATTATAATATTCGGAAATATGTTATCATTTTAGGAGAAAGGTTGAAAGAACTAAGAGATATAGGAATAATGGCACAAACCCTACCTTTGGGGTTTGCAATCCATCAATTCAAACCAGGGGATAAGGTACTGATCAAAACTTGGAAGAAAGAAACTTTAGTTCCTTCATGGGAAGGACCCTTTGTTGTATTGTTAACTACAGATACTGCCATCTGGACCGCGGAAAAGGGGTGGACGCACGCGACTCGAGTAAAAGGACCCATGAAAGACTGGAAAGTTATTTTACAACCTGGAACCACAAAAATAATATTAAAAAGGGAATGAACGTATGAGAAATGATCACGAATTAAAGACTATAGCATTAAGCAATTATCGGGCAGGACTAAGTTTATGTCCACTCTGTAAACCATGTTGTATGATTATTGAGGGTTAGGTGTAACCTGTGTAACAAATATATCATTTCCCACAGAGGCTAACAGGGACGTTTTCAAATTCAAAGCTGAAGTTTCCTCTGCATTCAGTGTGGACAGACTACTCCTATAGGAGATTTCTGGTGGGTAAGATTTATTACTGTCATCGAAATAAAGAAGTCCGCTTGAGAAGGGGGAGAGGGCAAGACCGGGTGGGGATTCTCAGTCGCGACCAAGTAAGGCCAGTCAAGGACGAGCACCCCTTGTAGCTGATGCCTCCGACCATGAGATCCCTTACCGGACCTCTCCTGATTTTACTCGGACTCACCAACCTGGTGACAGGTAATCAAAATTGCACCGAGTGCATAAGAACCGCCCAGCACGGACGAGTAAGTAATAAAACATTAATGTACCACACCTATTACGAGTGCAAAGGGAAACAGAACGGGAGTTGTATATACAATGGAACACAATATAAGAAATGCTCGGTGGAAAATGATACTGTTTGTTACGATCCAAAGGAACTTCTTTATCAATAGTGGGTAGAAATGAAAACAAATTCGGAAGTAGGAAGATTAATTGGAATAAGTAAGGATATGGCCAATTTGAGCACATCAGTATCGGTAATTTTTGATGCATGCGATATTATAGATGATGATCTGGATATTAATTGTGGGAGTGTAGAGTGGAGATGATGCTATAGTAATCAACCAAAATATATTTGCCCAGGTGGAGGTGGACGTCAATGTCAGATAAATCCTGATTATGTACCTAGTCAAACGGTGAGATATCAGTCAGCACACCTATGTGGAAGAAGGGGATGGTCTTGTGTATGTTAGGATACTGCAAGCTGGGGATATGACAGCCAATGTGGGGATTTACAAGCTTCAATCACAAGGGTACAAACAGACAATAATTGTACAACCTGTACCTGTAATTTAGTAAATTTAACCCTTATAAATTTAGAAATTTGGAAACAGAAAAAAATAACCAAAATTGGACTTAAGATATATGGACCTGGAGAAGACCCAGGTGTAGTTATTAATATTGAAATGAAAGAAAAGAGAATCGGTGCAGCATAGACTGTTATTTAAGTCATTTTGTCATGAAATGGAAACAGGAACGAAATATGAAATTCCCACAGTGGCTAAAAATCTATTTGTAAATCTTGCTGAGAACATTGCTAAGTCACTAAATGTAACTAATTGTTATGTATGTGGTGGAACTAATCAGGAGAGAATTGGCCCTGGGAGGCCCAAGAGAGCAACATACCAGACCCTAATGTTTAGAACATATCAACTCAGGTCAGGAAACAACAATGGATATTACAAACCAGCATAATAAGAAGAAGCTGTTGGCAAAATGACGCTGGGAGTAAACCAGTCGGATATTTAGTATGTGAAGGGGGATATAACTGGAATAGTACTTACCAAAAGTAGGATAAATGGGGCACTGCCCAAGAAATAAGTAAAAATCATGCGAATTGGACCAACGGAACCACTATTGATAAAGGGTGGTCAAGTCCAGAAGGGCAATATTGGATCTGTGGAAAATTTGCATATACCCGATTACCAAAAAATTGGACCGGAGCGTGCGTGTTAGGAACTATACGGCCAAGCTTTCTCTTATTACCTATAAACCGAGGAGAACGCCTAGGGGTACTGGTATATACAGACGCATTAGAAACTCACAACCGAAGGGAAAAAAGAGAGCTACAAATAGGAAAATGGAAAGATAATGAGTGGCCACCTGAAAGAATAATAGCATATTATGACCCAGCGACATGGGCAGAAGATGGGTCCTGGGGATATAGGACCCCCATTTATATGTTGAATAGAATAATCAGGTTGCAAGCTGTAGTAGAAATAATTGTAAATAAAACGGGTAATGCTCTAGGATTGGTGGCTAAACAAAATACTAAAATGCGTACAGCCCTATATCAAAATAGACTCGCACTAGACTATTTACTAGCACAGGAAGGAGGAGTCTGTGGAAAATTTAATCTCACAAATTGTTGTTTAGAGATAAATGATGAAGGAAAAGCCATCAATGAATTAGTAAGAGAAATGAAAAAAGTAGCCCATGTGCCAGTCCAAACGTGGAATGGAATAAATGTCCAAGGACTATGGACAACGTGGGAAAATTTATTCTCAGGAAACTGGGTAACAAAAATCATTATCGTTTTGTTAGGATTGTTTGGAGGTATGTTAATAATACCATGTCTAATTCCTTGTCTTTCACAAGCTGTAGCTTCTGCGATTAATGGAATGAAATTTACAGCCACTCCAATAGAACCAACACAGAGTGAGAGAAAACATGTTTTAATGTTGGTAAAACATATAGAGGAACCCGAGTTAATACCCATCAAACAAACTTTAAATAAATTTTACACGAATCACAGTGGTGAAAAAGAAAACGGGGGATTGTGAGGAATGAGCGATTCGTGTAAAGAAAATCTAGTGAATATAAGCTTGAAGCAAATGTCATTTATATTGAAATAAAGGAATATATGTAGGGCATGACCATAAACAGGGGAGTGGCAGTCTTTATGTAACTTCCTGATAAGTATAGTTTGGGTAACTCCCTTGATATGTGAAGCTTATGTAGCCTCCTGATATGTAAGTTAGTTCCTGATATACTAGTGCAAACCAGTGTTGTAAATAACCGCAGAAATGTCAAGAAAATGTATAGCCAAATAAGGTAGCATAATATAAGTGGAATAACGGAGCGCCTGCACAAACAGAGAGGTCATGTAGGGTGCACTGACGAAGAGGAGCATCTTCCTCCCAACGACCACCGGACGACCACCTAGAAAAAGATGAAGCATGCGCAGACCGGGGAAGTGGTGACGTACTTAAAGAAAGAGTCGTCTTCCAAGAAAAAGGCGGAGAAAGGCAAGAAACGAAGCCTAGAGAAGTATAAAGGAAGGAATTGTAAGAAGTGAAGGTGTGCGTCTTGGTGGAGCGGAGACTCCCGACGCACCCAGCGCTGTTTGCTTGCCTCTATTTGTTTAATAAATTGCAAACTTAAATTGGAATCCTGTTTGGGACTAAATCATTTATCACAAAACCATTCTTCAAGCAGCTGCAGGCTGCAGCTACTGCAGTGCCCTGACCCTCCACTTCCCCAGGCTAAACAAGCCGTTGTTAAAAATAAATATATTAAGGTCTGCGCCCGCGATCCTGCAGACACCGCCCCCCCCCGCGACACACGCGCGCTCAGACTCACTCAGCCACCCCCTCACCGCGCGCGCGCGCTCCCCCTCCCTGCGCTGCAGCTCCGGACCCGCAGGCCGGTGGGTGCGGCCCCCCCCGGCCGGAGACTCTCCGGCGCCCCGGAGCAGCGGGGGGCAAGGGGGGCTGCAGCCGCGCGTGCCCCGCTGCCCGGCAACCGGCCCCCCCGGCGGCGGGGGAGGGAGCCTGGCGCAGAGCCTGGCTGGGGGAGGGGGGATGGCGGCGCTTTTCGGAGGTTTCTGTTTGGGTCGGTTGGGTTGGGGGGTTTTTTTCTCTTTTCGTTTTTCACCTCCCCCGCCGTTCGCGTTCGTTGGTTTTCACCGCGCGGCGGCGGCGGCCCGCGCGCAGCGGGGCTGTTGTGCCAAACGCGGGTTCCGTCACCCGGTGCGCAGAGCGCCGGGAAACACACGGAGTCGAGACGGCGGCTTTTCTTCCGCCCCTGCGCCGAGCTGGGTGCCGGTGGTAGGCCCACAAAGCTGGCGCGCCTCGGTTAACGCAGGGAAAATATTTCTACGCTCCGAGCAACAAGTCACCGTTAATTTTTTGAGAGCTGGCGCAGGCGCCCTTGCGCCTGTTGGTTCCCGCAAGCCTCGTCTCCACGGCGACAGCGTCCTCCTTTTTTACTGCGCGTGCCCCGTGAGGAAGGGGCTTCTGTGGGTAGGGGTCTTCCCCTACCGGAGGGCAGGCTTGTGCTATGCCGAGTCGATGTTAATTAGATGTTACTTACGATAGTTCACTCAAAGGTCGGCAGTTGCGTTCCCTTTGCGGTTGCCTTGTTCCTTCCCTCAGGCTTGCGCCTCGTTGACTCCTGACAGAGCCTAAACAATACCCCCGCTTTGTGCCTCGCATACCTTCAGCAGGGTGACTGACCGACGGACTGGCCGACCGACGGACTGAGGACGAAAGGCGGGAGGGGGGCACGGGTGCGGCAGGGACGCCGCGGGGTCCTAAAGTCTCCCGCCTTCCTTCCTTCCCCGGGCCGGCAAAACTGCTGGCGGAAGGGGGAGGGGGGGTGTCTCCGTGTGTGCGTGTGGCCGCGGGCGAGGGGTTCGTGCCGGGGCCGGTTTGGGAGCGTGTGTGGCGGGTGTGCACGCAGTAAGAAACGAAAAAGTCTGGTAACGCTGTGGACAACGCCGCCTTCTCTGCTACAGCCTGCGCTGTGGCCCGCCTCGGTGTCCGCCTGCGGGCGATGTGCTCGGCTTGGCTCCCGGTTGAAGCCGTCCCTGGGAAAGCAGCAGCCCCGTGCCTCGGCCTGGGCAGAGACCTGCGTCCCCGAGGCCGGGCTCCGGCTGCCGGAGAGGTGGGCCGCGCCTCTCGCTAGCGGCCGTCGGCGTGTCCGTCACCAGCGGGATGCGTTCCAGTGGTGAGCAGCGCCCAGAGGACAGGCCCAGCAGCCTCAGGCAAAGCGGGGTCGCTGCTTTGCTGATGGTGGTGTCCGAAAAGGCGGTTTCGTTTCCCGGCGTGCGATAGGCCAGTCTCACACACCGAGACGAGATACCGGTTTATTCCAGACCTGCGCAGAGCTGGGTGCTGGGTGGTAGGCCCACAAAGCTGGCACCCCGCGGTTAACACCCGGAAAATATTTGTAGGTTTCTAGCAACACTTACCAGTATTCTTAAACATACCTCAGCTGCCACCACGTTTACACATAAGCAGATTAACTTCTGGCGGCCTTGTAGCAATGGGGCTCGCTGCGGTGGGGTGGGGAGGGCGGGCGGCTGGGGCTGGGCACCGCCGCCTCTGCCTGGTCCCCGGTCCCCGGTCCCCGGTGGTGAGAGAGAAGAGTAAGAAAAGGTAAGGGGGAGGGAGGCTAGATAAATAAATAGCTAAAAAAATGACAATCAAAAAGAAACGGGGGGTGTGCAGGGTGCGTGTGGGTGTCTTTACACAGAACTCTCCGGGGTGAGGGCAGGCGGGCGGTTTGGGAGGAGGGAGTGGGGAGAGCAGGTTTAGGACAAATGCTGATCTGGCACTCTCTGCTAATTCTTGATGGATTAACATACACCGACCTATGGTTAATGAATGTAATAAATAATTCATTAACCGGTAATTAATATACGAAGTAATGATTAGCGATAGAGCAATACAGATTAATATTTACTGGAATTAACATCCAGTGGATTAAGATCACGTTAATAAGGAACTACTTTACTGATAACAAGTTCTAGGTGAGGAACAGAGCCGTCGTGTAGCACGTGTAATTAATGATAATTAATAATGATGAATTGATAGTAGATAATTACAACAGTAAATCAGAGTGATGATAAAGAAAAAAAAATACATGATAAGTAACTGGAGGACAGTAGTGTTAATGCAGTACCACAAAATACTAATAAATAAAATAATCGATCTTAATAGGTAACGACTGTTATTAATAAGTAATTATTAATGATTGATTTAGACTAATTTGATTAATAAAAACTTAATCAGTTCATTAATTTTTTATTCATTTATTTGTTGTAGACCGATAGATACTATATAACTCAAATAACATCGATCAATAGGAATGAATAGTTAATAAGAATTTCAGTTATTAATAATGGTCAGCTTACTCACGTTTGATGGAGGTCTTTGTGGCCTTGCCGTAGAACATCAGGCTGCAAGGCTTTCGCCTCATCCCAGACATCACTCAACAATAGTCAGTTATGAGACTGTCTGACTGCAACCCATCAGGGTTGCTTTTGAAGAGGAGCGTGTTGCTCCAGTCAAACCCTGCTACTCCCTACAGACCCACAGTGGTTTCCCACATTATCCACCCTGTGACCTTAGTCACAACTCACTAAGAGGAACATTGTGTAATTTGTATTTAGGTGGGTCGAGGCATTCATCTCTCCTTCCTGTGTTTTCATCCTCTCTTGTTGGTTGGTAATTTATTGTTGGGATCACTCTGCACGGCTCGACCTTAAGGAGAAGGAGCTGCAGCATTGAGAAGCTGGTAAACAGCTAGATATCTGCACGGCTCGGCCTTGAGAAGAGGGAGCTGTGGCATTGGGAAGCTGGTAAACAGCTGGACATCTGCAGGGCTCGGCCTTGAGGAGAAGGAGCTGTGGTAAACAGCTAAGAAGCAGCACTGTATAAGAAAAACAGGATGGAACCCGGACCACGTAGCAGTAACCGCAAGTAGGAGGAGTATGATAATGCAATCTTTAGGGCTAAGCCAATGATTGTAAGACAAGTATGCATAAGGTAGAACTTAGTGTATAAATATGTGTAAGGTTTTGCAATAAAGTTGAAGCTTGCCTTATCACTCATATTGAGTCGACTGCTTGCCTTCCCTCGCTCGTCGCAATTTATAATAGGGGATGGTATTAAAGGGATGTATTCAGGATCATAGATGTGAATCCTCTTAACACGCATGGTTACAGCTCTAGTTATCATAGATTTCACACGTGACAATCAAATACGGACAATAACAATCATTATGATAAACATTAATACATACTGGGTTAGACTATGATCCCATCCACTAACTTTTAATCTGAGCCAACTGAAAATATTTTAAATCCACCTAGTTCATTGCCAGTTGCTTGGTTTCATCTTCTCATTGAGCTCATGGGTTTGGTCCACAGTTTTTTGCATTTCATCTCTAGCTTGATGCAGAGTAGCGGACACATTTGGAATTGACAGCAGGTTTTGCCAGGATAGGTGTTATTCAGCCATCCACAAACGCTGTTCTCCTTTAGTAGTACCATATTCAATGCTAATTGATTTTCTAAAGTCATCTGTGAGGCTGCTCGTGGGTACAAGCTGGGTGTTGCTTAGCCTTGCTGGCTGGCTGCATACAATTAGCTAGAGTCTCTCCTTGCCATGGTAGATTTTCTAGATATAATCAATTTTCAATTATCACAGCCGAAGAAGTCCAAAACAATCCCATTGCTAAGCTTACTCTCATCCCTGCTGTATAATAGCTTGGCCGTGACACGGAGGGCAATACATTTCTCTTTGTTCTGTACCCTCTTGGTTTCATTAATGACTACAGTGAATGACTCCTGAGTATGATTAAAAGCTATTATGGGAGATAAACTTGTGGAATTCCTAAAGTGCATTCTAACCCATCCCAATAGGGTTGACTGTAATCTGATATCTCTTCATTAGAACATACCCATACGGTCTCAAGCAGTGCAGGATACATTAGAGTGGTACTTGTGCTCTTTACTACTGGCTCATGAGTCTTGCATCCGTTTTTTATAATGTTGGGAAGGAATCCTACATTTACTAGCCATGTGTTTAGAGGATTCTATCTGACATGCTGTCTGTAAGCTAGGGATTGGAGCACTGTAATTGTGGCACAGGCATATACTTCTTAAGGCGTGATGGAGGTCTGAGGCAAACGGTATCCATAGATAATCATCCATATTGTAACAATTTATCTTGTTTATACAATTCCATAGCCTGTCTGGTTCCAATGACATGGTATAATGGGGTCTCTTCACCCATTGTTTAAAACGTCTTTTATGATCAGGGGTGGTCCATATGCAAGAAACATTACTAGATTGTGGGCCACATGCAGATCCATACTTAGAGGTGTGAAATATGTTCATCTGATTCGTGTGATGAAGTGCAATCTTCTGGACTTTTATGGATCTCTCCTGCACCATAAAAAGGGGTATTTTACAGGAGAAGGTTAAACTACTTGGCTGGTATATCAGCTCAAACCAGTTTGACCACTGACCGCATAGTATTGTGTAAAGGAAGTGCATGCATAAGGTTTGGGGTCATCCTGGGGGCACGCCGAGGAAGATTCGAGAAGACTCTAGCAGGAAAAGAGGGCATGCGCCGAAGAAGACACGCCTATTCATGAATATGTATTAACGGAGAGGATATAAACCAGGAACAGGAACTGAACCGCGTGCGTCTTGGTGGAGCAGAGACTCCCGGCGCACCCAGCGCTGTTTGCTTGCCTCTATTCGCTTAATAAATTGTAAATTTGAATTGGAATCCTGTTTGGGACTAAATCATTTATAACAGGTTGGATCGGATTGTCCGGTGGAAAACTCACAGACTCTATGTCCAGCGAGTTTGCCAAGTACGCACCCCCAAATATAAATCAGATTGGAAGTGTAGGCGTAAAGTCCTGGATGTGGAAGTACCCCCATATTTCTGTGCGGTACCTCTACAGAGGATCTCCGTACATTAATCCAATCTCTAAACAAAAAGAATGAATTAGCTGTGGAAAATCCTACAGCTCAACCACCCCCAACCCACAAGGAAAGTGTACCTTCTGCACCAGAATGTAATCCAACTGATACGGCAGAAGTCCAGAGGGGGGGGGAAAAACAAAACTAAACTAAACAAAAACAAAACAAAACAAAACAAAACAAACAAACAACAACAACAACAAAAAAAACAACAAAAAAACCCCCAACTTCTATCCCCGGGGAGGGCAGTGAGCCACCCTGCCCGGCAGGTATTAGCAGTTCAATGGCTCTCGGTTAAAAATTCTGAACCTGTTAAAAAAAAACCTGCTCAAACCCTAAATATCAGAGTCAGTCGACACAGGGTTAAATTTACAGGAATAGAAAGGTGCGGTAAAGGAATGCCCCGCTGCCGAGATTTCCCTCTGGTTGCCAGGGGACCAGAGGTTAACGAGGGTGGAGGTACCGGTGGGTGCTGCACACGCTGCCATTCTAAGATTTAACATGCTGCGTGAGCAGATGAGGAAACTCCCGGGCGGGACTGTGTGGAGTTCTGCAGGCACCAATGTTCGGCAGTACCCGCTGCCAGCAGCAGCGCTGGCGAGAACTGACGGGGTGGTAACAGAATTGGAAAAAGATACCATTTAAATTGGACCGGTACTAATGGTACTGACCACCCCTAAAAATTCCTACACCTGGGAAGCCAAAGATCGTTCAGGAAAAGCACACCGGATCAGCACCCAGTGAATTTCACCCTCATTTTAACCCTTCCGGTTAAGTAAGACCGAGCATATTTCCTTTTTTCTTGTGTGTTCACACACAGGAATCCCGAATGGACAACGTGAAACCACAATCCAATGGATGAAATTAGTGATGTGGCATTTTACCTTAATTGTAATACAATTTCTTTTAACTTGTAATTCGAGATAACCATTGTCCCAAACATATGCCAAGTATAATGAAATGGTGAGAACACAGATCATTCCAGAAAATTTAACTTTAGCTACTGCAGTCATGCATGGCGCCAAGGTGTTTTCAAGACGTGAGTGGAGCTGGGATAACGGATGGCTTCCACTCCTGAAGGGAAAAGCAGGAGAAGGAATCCAGATAGGGTGTAGGATGATTAACGGATCAACCCATGAGAAAGCCACATTAATGGCAATATACGGAAACCCAGTAGCCACAAAGTCTTGCGTTGCTGACAAATGGGATTGTTGGTATAACTTTACCCTGGTGGAACCCACTATTGTGACTTGTACGTGGCAACAACACCACACAGGTTTAGGGCCGTCACAACAACGTTGTACAGGGTTGTTGTTTTTTCGGTTCAAAATAGACATAATTGAACCTAGCCCAGATACACCACCAGGCCTAACTCCATACACCCCATTTGACACCCTGAAATATGGAGCTAGGAACATACCCGTTGTCACCATGACATCTCGTAATGACCCTTGGGACCATTCATTGCCACGATACAGTGGGAGCGTTGGAACACTACAAAACAAAAGGAACTTAAATCTCTCTACTCTAGTCATACATGGAGATGAAGTGTTTTCGAAGGATGAATGGAGTTGGAATGACCCTCTTCGGATGGCTGAACTTCAAGCCATTTCAGGACAGGCAATACAAATCAGCCGCCGAGTAACTAACGGACCTAATTACCATAGGCCAACCGAAATTAAAGCATATCATACCGACTCTACCAGACCAAAGAACTACGACACCGAGTGTTACAAAATAACCGAACCAAATTCGGATTGTTGGTACAATTTTACTCTGACCAAACCCGTAATTGTATACTGCCTTTGGGGTTCCGAAGGCACGGAATTAATATTTGAATTTATGATTGATACAGCAACATCAAAGGATAAGAGACCTTTACCCCCGCGAACATCTAAAAATGTACCCACTCGGCCTCCCATTGGTGTAACTCCCTTCATCTTCAACACAGGCCCTTACATAATCAAATATACAGGTGTGGAGTAATCGCTGAGGGGTACTTTGGAAATTTACCCTCTAAGAACAGCCTTGAAACCAGGTGGAACATAGCACTCGTACAACGGGTCTGTGCCATGGAGACTCCCTGAACGGCCTTGGATGTTGGCAACATCAGGGGCGCCTGGTGTGCTGACTCTGGGAGAGATTACATGGAGGCTGGAGCGGAGTGGAGACCTCGTGGCTACGCTCTGTGAACTGGGGAGTTTAGGGATGCACAGGATGTACATTGATAAGCTGTGCTTACAATGTCCTGGGCCGAGGACCTGTCAACTTTGATGAAGTGCTGTACTTAGAGTGAACTTTGCTAATTATAATATCATTATAATACTAAAACGCACACCCCTCTCAAAAGCTACCACCCCCCCAAGGTGCGACCCCTCCTCAATGAGTGTGCGCACTGAATTTTTCCTAGTCTGTACCTTTAAACGCGAAGCGAGAGAATTCTGCACCAATCCTGATAAAGGTATGTATGACTAGAGTCACTCAAGCTCCACCTGCGAAGTAAAACACTATAAAATAATGTTTTAAGAGCTGGATGTTAGGGAAGATACCATCGTCATGTACCACTCTAACTTCTGGGATCAGTCGACGGGCTGAGCCTCTCTTCCCCCGCCATCGGGACGCCGTTGGGTAAGATTCGAACCCTTGGTCATACCAAGTGCCTTCCTGGGAAACTTAGAAATCTCTATATAGAGTCACTTTACATCTTTTAACGCGTTTATAGCCAAGTAGTGTCCCTCGTAGTTTTAGCATTTGCACGTGCTTTATAGGTAGTGAATTTATCACCGGCAATCCAAAGAACCTGTATATCTGTTGCTTCAATAAATCGCACTATTGATTGACTCAGCCGTGTGTTCAATAAATCGCACTATTGATTGACTCGGCCGTGTGTGGTCCCTGAACGCGACCGTACCTCTGAGTGCGGCCGTATTAGTTCAGGAGGTGTCCGGCTGAGCAGGTAGTGTGATGTTAGTAGTGCATCCGGACCCGTGATAGTCCAACAAAGGTGTTGGGCGCGACCGGACTACTAACGCTGACTTTGGGCATCACTCAGAACCTAAGCTCAGCCGCCCCCAGTCCCTCTGATATCTGAGGATCGACTGGAAAGCAAGGGGGTTTAGTTTCTGCCAAATTGCTCTGCCTCTTAACGCAACAACAGGCTGGCAACAAGTGCTGTTTAATCCGTCATACTCCCTCAAACAAGCGGAGATGTTGATGCAAATTAACATCTCTACAATTAAACCAACCTGTTCACCATTCCTAAATATATCCCACGCAGGATGGTTAGCCTGGTTACATGGGCGAACCCTCGTCTCTTCAAGACGGACAAGGAGAGATGCAACCGGTATTATAGGGACAGGACTGGGAGTCTTAAACAGTATAGATGCTGAAATACTCATAAATAAACTGAGCACAACAACAAGTGATTTAAGCAAATTAGGACACCCATTGCAGTCTTCTCTAGTAGCACTGGGAACTAATCAATGGCTTTTATCTGGCATATTACCTCAGTGGGAAAGAATTGATGGAAGGGACCACCGATTGATTGCGGATGCACTTGGTGCAGCCCAAAATAGTATTTCTCTAGCTCTTAGTTGTATCCAAGCTCAACTATGGACGCAATCTGTGGCGGCAGCAATTATAATGCAACTACGTTTGAGAGAAGATTCCAGTCATGGTGGTATTTGGTCAATTTTACCTACAACCCTACCGATGGCAAAGCCACTGCTTTTGTCTTAACGATACGCAACACTTCGGTATATACCATATACCCAATCATCGCGTTGTTAGGATTAAATCACAACGGAGCTATACTCTATCCTCTAGAGCATAGAGTATGGGCCCAACGGAATGAAAAGACGGCAAACTATTGATGTTGCTGCATGTGTGGTATGGGAACAACAGGGATTCATTTGTGAAAGTAGTATCATCCAAGGCCAAGACATTTGTCTTGACACTGAACAAAACATTTGTCATTTTGAAATACATCCCAATGAAACCCTTGAAACTGTGCTTGTATAGATCGGAAAAGGGTGTGCTTGTATGAGAACCCCTTGTGATTTTGTGTTTGTAGATAATGTTACTGTGGATACTAACAATCGCTCAAATAGTTGTGTTTGTAACTTTACTAAAATGGTAGGATGTGACTTTATCTATTCAGATCCTGTTACATCTTACCAACTAGTACAATCAAATTATATTCTATTTCGGGATCTGCTAATGAATCTTACCCTGGTGAGAAAACTACTACGACATGAACACCTGAAGCGGTTGTTGAAACAAGTTCGGGAAAATGGACAACAGACTCTGATTACTGTCCAAGGTTCCGAGGGAGAACACGGCCGCCCTCTGCCCGGTTCCGGCGCCCGGCCCGGCCGCCCTCCGCCCGGTTCCGGATCCGGCGCCGGGAGGCCCCAGCCGGCCGCCCTTCGCCCGCTTCCGGCGCTAGGCTCCGGCAGGCGGGCCCGGTTCCGTCGGTAGACCTGGCAGCCCTGCCCGCACCCGGGCAAACGGCCGGAAGCGGGCCCAGTGGCCGTGGTCTCGCTCGGAACCGGGCGAAGGGCGGCCGGCTGGGGCCTCCCGGGGCCGCGCGGGGCCGGGGCCAGGACCGGGGCCGGGGCCAGGACCGGCGCCGGCGCCGGGATCGGAACCGGAACCCGAACCGGAACCGGAACCCGAACCCGAACCGGAACCCGAACCGGAACCCGAACCCGAACCGGAACCGGAACCGGATCCGGTTCGGGACAGGGCGGAGGGCGGCCGGCTGCGGCCTCCCGGGGCCGCGCGGGGCCGGGGCCGGGACCGGCGACGGCGCCGGGATCGGAACCGGAACCCGAACCGGAACCGGAACCCGAACCCGAACCGGAACCGGAACCGGAACCCGAACCGGAACCCGAACCGGAACCCGAACCGGAACCGGAACCCGAACCCGAACCGGAACCCGAACCGGAACCCGAACCCGAACCGGAACCGGAACCGGAACCGGATCCGGTTCGGGACAGGGCGGAGTGCGGTCGGCTGCGGCCTCCCGGGGCCGCGCGGGGCCGGGGCCGGGACCGGCGACGGCGCCGGGATCGGAACCGGAACCCGAACCGGAACCCGAACCGGAACCGGAACCCGAACCCGAACCGGAACCGGAACCGGAACCCGAACCGGAACCGGAACCCGAACCCGAACCGGAACCCGAACCCGAACCGGAACCGGAAGCGGATCCGGTTCGGGACCGGGCGGAGGGCGGCCGGCTGCGGCCTCCCGGGGCCGCGCGGGGCCGGGGCCGGGACCGGCGCCGGGATCGGAACCGGAACCCGAACCGGAACCGGAACCCAAACCCGAACCGGAACCGGAAGCGGATCCGGTTCGGGACCGGGCGGAGGGCGGCCAGGCCGGGCGCCGGAACCGGGCGGAGGTCGGCCCTGGGTCTCCCTCGGAACGGGGCAGGGGGCGCGCGGGGCCGGGCAGAGGGCCGGAACCGGGCGAAGGGCGGCCGGGGCCGAGCCCGGGTGCGGGCAGGGCCCGGTTCCGGCAGTAGACCGGGCAGCCCTGCCTGCACCCGGCGTAGACCGGGCAGCCCTGCCCGCTGCCACCGGTAGAAGTGAGCTAACGCCTACCTGCCGGCGCAGACAAGCCCGGGGCGTCGTCCGTTCAGCCGGACGCTCCCGCCACCCCGCCGCCGCGTCTCCCGGGTCGGGCCTCGCAGGCGCGCGCACGGCCCCAAACGGGCCCCCGGCACGACCCCCTGGCCCGCCACCTCATCCACGGACCCGGGGAGCGCGGGGTGCCGCATGCTGGAGCGCCCGGCGCAAAGGGCCGGCAGGTCTACCCGGCTCCGGCGGGACTTGGCCGGATTTCCGGGGCTGTCGGGTAGATCTCTCTCCCCCGCCGCCTCCTCAGAGCTGCCGAA
>NW_028114037.1:0-2500 GCF_964289735.1 Phaethon aethereus | reverse complement strand
CCTCCTAATCCTCCTCCCTGCCTCGGCAGCCCTAGAGAACAAGGTACTCAACTACTAAAGACGCTCTGATAGTTTATAAAAACATTGGTCTTGTAAGCCAAAGACTGAAGACTCCTCACCCTTCTCAGAGCTACGTACCCTCAGAGAGAGAGGACTTAAACCTCCACCCCCAACTCCCAAAGCTGGCATTCTTCATTGAACTACTCTCTGCCTAACCCCTAACCGCCCCAATAGCCCCCCGAGCTAACCCTCGTACAACCTCCAGCACTGCAAACAGAGTTAGCAGCAATCCCCACCCTGCCACCAAAAACATCCCCACCCCGCACGAGTAGAACATAGCCACCCCACTGAAGTCCAACCGAACAGAAAACATCCCCCCACTATCCACCGTAACCACCTCCACCCCATAAGGTCCTACCAACCCCCCAACAGCCCCTCCAACCGCAAGAACTAAGAGAAAGCATACACCATACCCCATAACCTGCCGATCCCCCCAAGCCTCTGGAAAGGGATCGGCTGCTAGCGCCACCGAATACACAAAGACCACCAGTATTCCCCCCAAATAGACCATAAACAGCACCAACGACACAAAGGACACCCCCAAACTCAGCAGCCACCCGCACCCCGCAACAGAAGCCAGAACTAAACCAACCACCCCATAGTAGGGAGAAGGATTCGATGCAACCGCTAGCCCCCCCGGAACAAAGCACAGCCCCAAGACAACCACAAAGTCATAGCAGTTTCTGCTTGGCTTTGCTCCAAGGTCTGCGGCCTGAAAAGCCGCCGCTGATCTCAACTACAGAAACCCCTACAAGACAGATATCCTCCCGCCCCCCCCTTCCCCCCCCCGGGATTGCAGGGGGCAATTTTTCCGCTTATCTCCCATGTATAACAGTGCATCAATTTTTTTATCCGCCTGGGATGATTCATGCTAGGCTATTTAACGCATGTACGGAAGCCATCTACACGCAAACTGGCATATTTTCTCTCTCCACGCTCCCACCACAAGGAATAGGCAATTCAATGCTATACGGATAATCTCCACTCAATAGGATTAAAACCTTTAACTGCTCCTTTATACCTCTCCATCTCTCTAGAATACGGCTATTCTCGAAACACACACTATCCATGGTAGCTGGACAACTCAACTCCATCTTCTCTCGTAGGGCCGGTATCTGTCGGACTGGGTTATCTATTGATCGTTCTTCTCACGTGAAATCAGCAACGCGCCGCATAGAAGATCCTACGTTACTAGCTTCAGGACCATTCTTTCCCCCTACACCCCTAGCACTACTTGCACTTTTGCGCCTCTGGTTCCTATATCAGGGCCATAACTTGGTAGTCCCTCTCTCCTCTCTCTTCACAGAAACATCTGGTTGGCTATTTATAATCGCGGCATCCGGGTAGCCTTTGCGCCTCTGGTTCCTTTTTTTGGGGGGGCGTCTTCAATAAACCCTTCCAGTGCGGGGCAGGTGATTCCAATCTCCTGACCTGAACATCACATGGTCGTCGGTCGGAATTTGGCCCTCAGGAATCCCCCGTGTCATGGTTGGTAGGTAAGTGGTATCATTTTGGCACTGATGCACTTTGAATTCCATTTTCTATGTTTCCTCCGCAAGCATCGAATTATGCTGCTATTTAGTGAATGCTTAATGGACATGCTTCATTTTTTTCGTATCATTTCGCAATTCCTCTAATTTTCTAAACAACGTTAGGAATTTTCTGTTAAAAATTCATCAAACGTTTGCGCAATCATACGTTTATCGTTTGCTTATACGTTAAATTTACCTATCAATCGGCACCGATATCCCATTAAAAAAGTTAGTACAAAAACTGCTTTCCCCCACACCTACGCTCCCCCGAATATCGAGCTAAACTAATCCACCAAACAAATTTCAAACCCCATTCTACACAAAATTTCCTACATCCATTACGATCATACTTAACAAATTTTTGAGTCATCCCAAACAGTCCTTGTAGCTTAACAACAAAGCATGACACTGAAGATGCCAAGATGGTCACCTCCCGCCCCAAGGACAAAAGACTTAGTCCTAACCTTACCGTTAGTTTCTACCAGACATATACATGCAAGTATCCGCACCCCAGTGTAAATGCCCCTACTTCTTACCAAGATAAAAGGAGCAGGTATCAGGCACACCCTACCCCGCGTAGCCCAAGACACCTTGCTTAGCCACACCCCCACGGGTACTCAGCAGTAATTAACATTAAGCAATAAGCGAAAGCTTGACTTAGTCATGGTACCACCCAGGGTTGGTAAATCTTGTGCCAGCCACCGCGGTCACACAAGAAACCCAAATTAACAGACTCCGGCGTAAAGAGTGGAGCCGCACTATCAAAGCAACCGAGACTAAAAAACAACTAAGCTGTCATAAACTCAAGATGTCCTTAAACCCAACCTCAAAACGATCTTGGCACTCCCACCTGATCAACCAAACCTCACGAAAGCTAGGATACAAACTGGGATTAGATACCCCACTAT
>NW_028114038.1:0-19225 GCF_964289735.1 Phaethon aethereus | reverse complement strand
ATGACCTGCTCTGGCTGAGTGTTGCTCCAGCTGCGTTTCCAGCCTGACCCTAAATCTGTGCTAGTTCAGTGACACACGAGATGGCTTTGGTGCTGGTGGTGAGGTTTATTACAACTGTTAATTGGCAAGTAGATAATGCAGGAGGCCAGAAGGTGGCACTTTCTGGATCTTGGACTGACTCACTGGGTAAACCATCCTCCATGCCTCAGTTTCCCCATCCCTAGAACAATAGTGGTGATACTGAGCTGCTCTCGAGAGTGCCTGAGGCTTACAGCTGTGAGAAGCAATGGAGACTCAGACCAGGTGCCAGAGCACAGACACACCCTCCTGGCACCTTTGGGATAAGCCTTCCAGCAGCTCGCATCTCCCTCCAGCCCCAGGCTTATGGGTGGCTGCGAGGCACAGACAAGCACCTTTGTCATTAAATCCACCTTCTCCTTCTGTGCCTGGGCACAGCAGGTGTGGAGCCGTGCTCTGTCTCCTGCATGGACCCTGGTCCCCGGGCTGCTGCTTGTGCTGGGGGCACAGCACCTCCGGGGTGCTGGGACTCCCAGCAGGACCGCATCCTGCAGAAAGCAGTCCTTCGCCCTCCCAAAGCCTGCCCTGTGTTCCTCTTCTGCTCTTGGCTCAGATTTAACAGGAAATCTGTTGTCTTGTTGATTCAGCAATCCATGAAAATGCCTTCATCGTCTTCATCACATCAGCCCTGGGCCACATGCTCCTGACGTGCATTCTCTGGAGAATGACTAAGAAACACACAGTAAGTCCCGAGGTACAGAAACTTTTCTTTCTTCTCTCTGTACGATGCTGGGTGCTGGGGAGGGGATTCTCAGCTGGCGGTGGAGGGCTTTGGCTGTCTCTTGCTTGTGAAATAACTGTAACCAGGTGAAACTGGGAAATGTGATCACCAAAATTCATGGTTCACCAAAACAAAGTGAGGAGGAATCTTTTAATTTCCTATTTTCTGGTTTTCATGTGGAGCTGACATTTGAAAACCACCCCATTTGTGTCCCTGTGGGTTGGGTTTGCTGACTCCTCCTCCTTGCCTGAGGATGCCTGCTTCTGAGCTGAAATTGGCTTCTCTGTGCTGGGGAACCGGGAACCTGCTGGTCCCACAAACTGGGAGCAGCTGCCAGCAGTGGGCAGCAGGTGTTGTGTCATCCCTTTCCTCCAGGAACGGCTGCACTGAGCAGGCCGGCTGTCGGTCTTGTTCTCTGTGAGGGGGCTGGTGGGCTCAGGGGCTTGCTGGTCGTGCCGCGGGCCAGGCAGAGGATCCAGCCAGGCGCTTCTGGCTCCATCACACAGGTACAGCTTTGGTGCTGCGCGGGTTTGTGGCGTGAGTGCTGGACCGTGGGTACCGGCACAGCCACAGATGGGCAGGTCAGGACATTCAGCTTCGAAACTCCGTATGTGAAAGCTGCTTCTGCGTCTATGTGCCTTTTCTACACTCGGCTTTACTGGGGTCTCTGGGCTCCCTGGGCCTCTCTGTCCTTTCCTCCTCAGGGATGTGTCTCGCCCAGATGATGCCCAGTCCCACCTTTATGCTCCCCAGTACCAAGTGGGGAAGGGTTTCTAGGGCTCCCTGGACTGTGTTGCCCAGGGAACTTTGCAAAGCAGAGACCTTCAGGGGAAACTGTTGGAGGTGTGTGCCCTTATCCTGGGGCCAGAAAGCTGGGAAGGGCTGGGAGCAAGTGTCTCTGAAGGGACTGTGTACAGGGATATGGGGCAGGGTAGGTGCTGTGCGTGGGGTCTGCTCGGGCAGTTACAGAGAGCGCCTTGGTAAGGCTCCTGCTCCATCATGGCTGTTTATCGTTCCCTTCTGGGGATTCACCGCGCTTGTCCCCTTGCTGGCTTATTTCCGAGACCTGGAAATTAAGTTTCCAGCCGTTGTTTGGCTGCAAGATTCCCTGTGAAAGGGGCATTTGGAGATCCTGGGGTTCTCTCTCTCCCTGGGAAAAGATCTGTTGTCTCTGGTGATATGGGGATGATGGGAGCTCAGCAGTCACTGCTTGGCGGCTTTCCAGTAGCTTCCTTTATTTATTTCATCTTTTTGTCATAGAATCACAGAACAGTTTGTCACAGGGATCACAGGGAAGGGACCTTTCAAGGCCATTTAGTCCAACCTCCTGCCATGAGCAGGGACATCCCCAACTCGAGCAGGTTGCTCAGAGCCCCATCCAGCCTGACCTGGGATGTTTCCAGGGATGGGGCATCCACCACCTCTCTGGGCAACCTGGGCCAGGGTTTCACCAGCCTCATTGTGAAACATTTCTGCCTTAGATCTAGTCCTAATCAGCCCTCTTTGAGTTTAAAACCATTACCCCTTGTCCTATTGCAACGGGCCCTGCTAAAAAGTCTGTCCCCATCTTTCTTCTCAGCCCCCTTTACGAACTGAAAGGCTTATCTTTTTTGTTTTTTTGTGAGAGCTTCAAGCCCCTGCATCTCTTCCCCCAGCACTGCACCTCGGGCAATGGCTCCCTGAGCAGCAGTCCCCCCCGGGGAATGCCTGTCTGCAGGTGTTGCTCCTTCGCAGACTGTGGCGTTGCAGCAAGGCGTGAGTTTTGGTTGCAGCCTGTTAGCAGCGGCACTAGTCCTGCCGTCAGCTCGCGGGAGCAAAAAACCAGATGCTGGCTGTGAGCTGGGCACAGTGGCCGTTCCCTGGGCTGAGCTCTGAGCCTTCACGCCCTGATGGTGATGGGTACCTGTCGCTGTGTGTAGCAGGGACTGCAGGCGGAGAGCTCTGGTGTAATGCATCCCTGACCCATCACAGCGTCGGAGCCGGAGGATCAGGTCAGGGAGGCCAGCAGCCTACCTCTGAACATCTGGCTTCTCTCTGCTGGTAATTCAGATGGGTTTCTCCCAAGTTCATGTTAGGGAACACCGTGAGCAAAGTCCTGCCCATGGTGTTTTGGCCTGGTGTGATCTGGCAGCGCTTCTGCCTGCAGGTTGCCCTCCTCTGCCATGTTGCCTGCCAGGACTAGTTCATTACCCGCTCCCGAGGAGCTGAGGAGAGCAGGCAGGAGGTGCTGGCATGGCTGTCCAGAGCCTATCACGTGTGTCTGCATGTCCACGGCCAGTCCATGAAGCTGCTGTGGGATGGTGGCCTTGCTGGGGGAGAAGCCTGCGCCCACAAAGCCTACGGGGTCAGTGTTGATGGGTGCTGTGACCTGGGTCTCGTGCACCAGTCTGGTGCTGCTGGGTGGCTGGTTTTGGGCATGGGCTGAGTGGCACAGCAAACCTGTCCCGCTGCCCTGCAGGACTCGCTTGGGCTGGGGGCTGCTGCCAAGCCGCAGCGTCTCCACCATGTGCCGCAGTGGGCGAGGTGTCCTTGTTACCCTCTCCCCGATGCTGCAGGGCTCAAGCTGTGCTGGGGCACTCTTGTGTCCTGGCGCACATGCCCAAGCCCAGCAGAGGAGCATTTTCTCCCTCTGAGGACATGTTGACCACAGCATATCCCTGTGTGGAAGTGCAGGGGGGCACGGTGATGCCCTGGCTGAATGTGCCACCACCCGGTGCGGCTTCTTTCTCCCATCCTGGAAAGGCCCTGCTGGTGGAGGGGAGCTGCCTGCAGGGGCGTGTTGTCCCCCCCAAGGCTGTGTGTCTCCCTGCAGAGAGAGGGACCCCTTTGGGGCCAGCCCTGACCTGGAGCCAGGGCTCGTCCGGCCCTCCCCAGAAGCCCGGTGTCCCCTGCACCAGCTCCTGCGGGGCCGCGTGTCGGCAGATGGAGCTGTCGCCCGGGGAGCGAGGGCGGCGGGCGGGTTCCTCCAAAAAGGAAAGCACTGTGCGGTGGTGGCGTGGCTGTTCAGATTGGATGTGTCTGGACGAAGCGGGCCAAGGGCCTGACACGCCTTTGATAAGCGGGCGCTCGCCCTTATCGTCACTCTGCAGATCTGCCTTGGCGCTCCATCGGTGTCCCGTGATGGGCGAGTTGCGCTCCTGCTGTGAATCGCTCCCACAGGGCCACGGCTCCTCCGGACCGGGCAGGGCCTCCTGGGCCTGGGCGCCCGCTTCCCAAGGCCAGCGGCAGCAGGGCTCTGCGGGGCTGCTGGTGGGCTCAGCCCAGCTCCTGCAACACCCATGGCTTCCTTGGCTGGGCAGGGGAGGGGCAGCAGGGCTGACACGAGGCTGCGGTGAGCGCAGTGCCGCCGCCACATCCTGCTCGCCCCGAGCCAAGCGGCCAGCGGGAACTGCCGGCCTCAGCAGGAGAGGGGGAGAAGTTGGGCAGCGCGTGCTGAGCTAGCCAGACTGGGGGCTCATGGGGCTGTTTATGGCAGGGTGCAAGTGATCTCTTGTTGCGGGTCACAGCATCTCGGGGCCAGATTGTGGCTCTGTTTGTGTTGGCTGTGGGGACTTTTTGTTCACATTGCTACCCCCAGCCCTGGAGCTGGCAGTGGCTGGAGGGGGTGGGCGAGGGGAGCAACTCTGGTCCCACGGTGTCCTGTCCTTCCCTCCTCTTCGGCAGAGGGTACTGGAGCAGAGGGAGCCACTGAGGGTCCCCAGGGGAGTTCAGGAGCTCTGGGGCCAAGCCCGGAACCATCTCCAGGACAAACTCCATGCGAGGAGCTGTAAGGCTGGACCCAGCCTTCCTCCTACTTGGTCCAGAGGAGGGAGCAGGGGGTCTGTGCACAGCCCCCTCGGGGACCAGAGCTGGCATCGGGGGGGAGGAAGGGGCCAGCAGAGCCCTTCTCAAGCCCCATGTCTGGCACTAGTATTTAGCACTGCTGGAGGGAGTAAAGCTCTTTGGGTTTGCCGGAGTTTCAGCGCATGAGCGACAGGAATTGGTCTTGCAAAAGCCTTGCGTTCGTCGGGGCTCATGTTGCAACTGCCTTTCTGCAAGGGCAGGAAGGTGCTGAGGAACTTGTTCGTAATGGGGAAGTACAGATGGTTTCCAGTTGCAGGGTGGCAAATAGTGAGAGAAAGGAAAATAAAGCTCTTCAAGAGGGAAGAAAATAGAAAGCAGGTTGAGAGGAGGAGGGGAATGGGCAAAGCAGAGAAGAGAACTCGGGGGAACAAGGAAAATGGAGCCAGAGAGCCTCCATCTATGGACGGACCGTAGAGGACTAGAGGCAGCACACCCAGTCCTTGGTGCTTGGCCGTGGCTGGCACGGCATTGCCCTCCCTGGCTGCCACCTCTACAGTCGCTCTCTGCTCCTGGCCAGCTGCATGCCCTTTAAAACCCTCTTTCCGCAGCTGGCTCTGCCATGGTGAAGATGATGAGTGGTGCAGCAGAGCAGAGCAGTTTCACTTCTTGTTTGCAAACATATTTCGCCCCTGCCCCAGCGGCTGGCGTCACTAGTGGCTGCATTTCGGCCGGGAGACACGCATGCATGGGTGCGGCGGCCAGTGGACTGGCTGCTTCAGGCCTGTCAGTGGAGCCGGGTCCCAATGTGTTGCGGCACTGGGGCCCTGCCCCGCAGCAGCCCAGGCTGCCATCAGCCTGCTCCGCAGGGCTGAGCCTGGCCCCAGGCTGGCGGCTTCTGGAAAGCATCTTGTGCAGCACATGTGAAGGCGGAGGTTCTGCTCGGGTGCAACCCCGGCTGCGTGAGCACGGGGGGGCTGACCAGCACCTGGCTGGCAGGCACGCTACTCACTCCGCTGCCGCTCCTGTCCCCCTCAGCGCTGGTTAAGCCATTTGTGCTCGCGCTGCTGGAGCAGGACAGCTGGGCTGAGTTTCCAGCTGCTGCTGGAGCCGTGCGCAGGGTACCGTAAACGCGGTCAGTGAACATGTGTGGTTTCAGCCCGACTCCTCAGTAGCACTGTCACCTAGCCAGCGGGCTAGTGACAGCAGCCCAGTAGGGCAGTGGTGTCGCTTTTGCAGACACAAAATTAGAAAGGCAAAAGCCCAGCTAGAGCTCAGTCTGGCCACAGTCGTAAAGGATAAGAAAAAATGCTTCTACAAATATATTAACAACAAAAAGAGAGGCAAGGAGAATCTCCATCCCTTACTGGATATGGCGGGGAACATTGTCTCCAAGGACGAGGACAAGGTTGAGGTACTTAATGCCTTCTTTGCCTCAGTCTTTAGTAGCCAGACCAGGTATCCGCAGGGTATTCAGCCCCCTGAGCTGGAAGATGGGGATGGAGAGCACAATATACTCCTCATAATCCAGGAGGAAGCAGTTAAGGACCTGTTAAGCCACCTGGACACCCACAAGTCTATGGGGCCTGATGGGATCCACCCGAGAGTTCTGAGGGAGCTGGTGGAGGAGCTTGCCAAGCCACGCTCCATCATTTATCAGCAGTCCTGGTTAACAGGGGAGGTCCCAGAAGACTGGAGGCTTGCCAATGTGACACCCATCTACAAGAAAGGCCGGAAGGAGGATCCTGGGAACTAGAGGCCTGTCAGCCTGACCTCCATACCGGGGGAGATCATGGAGCGGTTCGTCTTGAGGGCACTCACAGGGCATGTGCAGGACAACCAAGGGATCAGGCCCAGCCAGCATGGGTTCATGAAAGGCAGGTCCTGCTTCACCAACCTGATCTCCTTCTATGACCAGGTGACCCGCCTAGTGGATGAGGGAAGGGCTGTGGATGTTGTCTACCTGGACTTTAGTAAAGCCTTTGACAGTGTCTCCCACAGCATTCCCCTGGACAAACTGGCAGCTCGTGGCTTAGACAGGTTTAGTCTTTGCTGGGTGAGGAACTGGCTGGATGGCTGAGCTCAAGAGAGTTGTGGTGAATGGCGTTAAATCCAGCTGGCGGCCAGTCACAAGCAGTGTTCCCCAGGGCTCGGTTCTGGGGCTGGTCCTATTCAATATCTTTATCGACGATCTGGATGAGGGGATCGAGTGCCCCCTCAGTCAGTTTGCAGATGACACCAAGTTGGGTGGGAGTGTTGATCTGCTGGAGGCTAGGAGGGCTCTGCAGAGGGATCTGGACAGGCTGGATTGATGGGCTGAGGTCAACTGTACAAGGTTTAATAAGGCCAAGTGCTGGGTCCTGCACTTCAGTCACAACAACCCCATGCAACACTACAGGCTTGGGGAGGAGTAGCTGGAGAGCTGCCCGGCAGAAAAGGACCTGGGGGTGATGGTCAACAGCCGGCTGAACATGAGTCGGCAGCATGCGCAGGTGGCCAAGGAGGCCAACAGCGTCCTGGCCTGTATCAGAAATAGTGTGGCCAGCAGAAGTAGGGAAGTGATCGTGCCCCTGTACTCGGCACTGGTGAGGCTGCACCTCGAATCCTGTGTTTAGTGTTGGGTCCCTCACTACAAGAAGGACATTGAGGTGCTGGAGCCTGTCCAGAGAAGGGCAACGAAGCTGGGGAGGGGTCTGGAGCACAAGTCTGATGAGGAGCGGCTGAGGGAACTGGGGGATGTTCAGTTTGGAGAAGAGGAGGCTGAGGGGAGACCTCATCGCTCTCTACAACTACCTGAAAGGGGGTTGTGGTGAGGTGGGGGTTGGTCTCTTCTCCCAAGTAACTAGTGATAGGATGAGAGGAAATGGCCTCAAGTTGCGCCAGGGGAGGTTTAGATTGAATATTAGGAAAAATTTCTTCACCGAGAGGGTGGTCAGGCATTGGAACAGGCTGCCCAGGGAGGTGGTGGAGTCACCGTCACTGGAAGTATTCAAAAAACGTGTGGATGTGGCACTTCGGGACATGGTTCAGTGGGCATGGGTTAATGGTTGGACTTGATGATCTTGAAGGTCCTTTCCAACTTTAGTGATTCTGTGGGTTCACCGCAGGGGAGCCAGAAACGCCCGAGGGGGACCTGGGACCAGTGTGCAGCATGTAGCCTTGAGGGTGCTGCTTGTCCCTGAGAAAGGGACAGCTCCAGGAGCAGAGCCAGTGCTTAGGAGGTCCCCACAAAAAAGCTGTTGCATTTTGAATTCATGTCACTTTGCAATTCCATTCCCTGTTCCCATCAGGAACTGGGGTGTGAACTCTGCAGGGTCCCTCTTCTTCCTCTCCAGAGGCAGTGAAAGAAGCGGGAGGCTCTGTGCCTCATTGCTGGCATTTCCTACCTGCCTGTTCACAGCAGCCATCCCCTCTGGCCCTTGGAGCCATGTTTGCAGGGCCAGGAGCTCCCCAGGACAGGGACAGGAGCCACCAGGTGCTTTCCATGGGCTCGGAGCCACACAGGGCAGGGTCCTGGGCTGGGGCTGCAGGGCTGTCCCTGCCAGGCTGGGTTGGTGCAGCCAGTCTCTTCTCTTCCCCATCATCTGGCCTCCTGCTCCTGACTCACCTTCAAGTGAGTGCAGGGGGAACGTGCCTCAGCTCAAAGCCTGCAAGCTGCTGGACTAAATATAATTTGCCTGTGGTTTTCTGGGCCAGATACGCATCCAGCTATGGAGGGCTGGCTCAGCAGGGGGGCTGTGTGAAACTGGAGTGGGTTGCAGAGGACACCGGGAGTCCTGGTTTGCCTTGCCAGGAGGAGATTGCAAAGCTGGGGCTGGCAGCTGAGCATTGCCAGCGGCAGCTGCACCAGCCCAGCAGCCCCAGCAAGGGCCCAGGGGCAGCCTGAAGCCGGCTGAGCTTGGAGCACCATGTCCCTGGGTGGCCGATGCCTGCTGCCCTTGCCAGGCATGGGAGCACCCTGGCAGCATCCCTCTGCCCTGGCGTCCCTCTGCCCCGGCGTCCCTCTGCCCCAGCCCTGCAGGGGAGCAGGTTCTGTGCTGCACCACGCTGGGTTAAACTTAGGCTCTGGATCAGGTTTAGGGTTAGGGTCAGGGTTCCTCCTTCCCTGGGAAGGAGGGGTGCCCTACTGTCCCTCTGCATTTCCCAGGCTTTAAAGGCATCTTCCCTGCTTCAGTGTGTCCCCTGAGCATTTCACGGTCACTCGTCCCACATCCTTGGGATTTTCTTATCCTTCTTTTTCCTCACCAGGAGCTTGAGTGTGGAGGCTTCAGCCTCCTGCCAGGCAGCTTAGAGCTGTCAGCTCCTTTCCAGGGCGCTAACCTGGGGGTCTCCTGCCCCTGCGCTGCCCCTCATCCTGCCACAGGACCCCTGAGGGTCCCGGCAGGAGTAGCCACCCCAGGCTGGCACCGCAGCACCCTGCACCCCTAGGGCCTCGTGGGTGGAGAGGTACCCTCTGTGCTCGCCCTCTGCTTCTCCCTGGAAGGCCAGTCCCTGGGCTGGGCCCAGCCTGACCAAGGATTATAGTGGCAAGTGGATAATTAGGCATTAATCCCTAATGCCAGGGCACGTCCAGCTCGGCCCGGTGCCCCAGAGGATTACGCCTGCAGGGTGCTGGCTGCCAGTGGAGGGTCCCCAGGGGTGCATGGGGGCTGGGAGGCTGCACATGTCATGACTGATACCCACGTTGCTGAGCAGAGGTTTCTCAGCAGCTGCTGACTTGAAATGTGGCACTGTTTGCTGCTCTTCGGGGAAGGTCCCTGCAGCAGTGCGGGAAGCCCAGGTTGATGTGCTGCCTGTCTGCTCACCAGCGTGGACTGTACCCACCACCCACTCGTGGCTCAGGTAGCGTCGGTCACTGTTGCTGCTTCCCACAGCCCCGGCTTTGCTGGAGTCCCCCATCCATGGCCCCTCATGGTGCTCACTGAGGACGTCCCGGGAGGGTGGGCTGCCTGGTACCCCCCAGCCTTCAGCTGCCAGATCACTGGGAGCACCTTGCGAGGAAGCTGGGGGTGCCTTAAGCCCTCTGCAAGCAGCAGCCTGCTGCAAGGCGTGGATTCGGAGACTGTGCAGCGTGCCGCGGTGCCGTGCTGCACAGCGAGGTGCTGCATGATACGGCACAGCGACGTGGTGCAGCATGGTGTGGTGCAGCACGGTGTGGTTCAGAGCTGTATGGTGCCATGCAGTGCAGCACACTGCAGTGCCGTACGATGCAGTGCAGTGTCCCAGGGTGCAGCATGGAGCACCTGATGCTTCGATAATAGCAGGTTTAGGACCTAAAACAATGATTCAGGTGGGGAAAAAACAGAGTTTAGAGATTTTTTGCTTGTTTGCTTGCTTTTGCGTCTTTAGAATACACTTTATATTACGCCTATTGATCACTGTCTAGTTTCAGATGGGAAGATCTATGATACTTGCGTTCTGTATCCAAAGAACACAGCGCGGTGCCATATGTCACGGTGCAGCGCAGCACGGTGCGATGCAGTGCAGGGGAGCTGCTGCTCACCTTGCTGCGACGAGCAGGACTCTGCTGCCACTTCATAGCACAACTGTTTCCACTGCTGCGGGACCTGGATGAAAACAAGGCTGTTTTGTGACCCGCTTTTCCGGTGTGAAACTTTACATAAACGCCTTGGCCCCGGCCGCTCATTGTTATTTAACTCCCGGGTTGGCACCGCTGCTCGCCCCACCCCGCGCCGCCCCTGCTCCATCACGACGGAGCACCAGCTGCCTGCTGCTTCCTGGTGGGCAGGGACTGCAGGCAGGACTGCCTGCTCCTGCCTGCAGGAAGCCCTGCTCCAGAGGGTCCCAGGAGCCGCTGGGGAAGAGGGACCCCCATCAGCCCAAGCAGGAAAGGACCTGCCTGAGCCCTGTGGGGTGTTGGCGGCGTCGGCCCCGCGTCCCCAGATGGCGAAGACGACCGCGAGGCCGTCCTTCCTCTCTGGTATTTCCTCTGTGCCGTGACCTGTTTGCGCTCGCAGGGCGGCTGGCGGAGCCTGCCAGCACGCTTTCCGGGGGTAATGGAAGGTGTGATGGGGCAATTTAAATTTTCCTTATTCTCAGCAGTCCCTGAAAATGGAGTTTTTGTCTCAGGTAAAACAGCAGACGAGGGGGAAATTCCCCTCCTACCCAGAAATGGGAATAACAGTTTGTGTCTGGGCCGTCCATGGCATTCCCGGCCCCCTCCTTTCCAGCCCCCCTGTCCCAGCACGCAGTGTGTTGGCCACCCCATGCTGGGATGGAGACGCCGGGGTCTCCCCTGCATCCTCCTCAGTGTCCGGCCATGGTTTGGGGTTCCTCTGCCACAGGGGCTCCTTGCTCACCCCAGGTCTTTAGGTTCCGTTGTTCACAATGCTCAGCGTGATGGGAGAAAGAGAGGAAGGGGACTGGAGCTGGTACCCACTGCAGCTCCTGGGGGGAACACTGCGCCCATGGCCCCCAGCTTCGGGGGTGCTGGGCAGCGTGTGGACAGGGCGGTGGGTTGGGGGTGCTCAGCATGGTGGAGAGGGGTGGCCCCTGGGCTGGGAGGGGACAGATTCTGCCAGCACAGAAGCAGCAAGCTGTGCATTGCTGGGGGCAGGGGGCCCTGTGCTCTGCTCCCGCCCGTTGTGCTGTCGGACGTGATGCTGGGGGACAGCATGGGGCCCCCCGCAGTCCCGGGGTGGCTTGTGTGATGTCTTCGGCTCAGCACCCGCCCCAGCTGCCACCCCTTCATGTGGTTTCCTCCTCCCTGGCACAGTTGTGAGCGAGGGCGTGCAGCGCCGGCTGCCGCCGCCTGCACACACCGGTGAATTCCCCGTGCCGGGGTGGTTGGGCAGCGCCCAGGGGAGCCGGGGCCACCTGCAGCCGTCCCGTCCGCAGCCGGAGGATCTACTGTCTGGTAGAGCCGTTGGCCTGTCTTCAGGGAGCTGCGAGGGCTCCGTGTGCATCCCAGCACAGCTGCGGGCAACCAGGTGCTCCTGTCTCTGGGGTCGCCCGAATTTGTCAGGGGCCGTGTGGCTTGTTCGTTCAGATGGTGCTGGAGGCCCCCATGGCTCCCATTGCCTCTCACTCAGCTGTGGCAGCGAGTCCCCAGGGAAGAGCCAGCTGGGAGCTGGTGGCACACTGCAGGCCCCCACAGCAGCCTGTCCCCAGGGCTGCTTCGTGCCCCGCCGTGGGGAGCCCGGCAGCTCCTCAGTTTAGCTCCACACAGGTGTGATCCCGCTGCCTGCCCCCACGTCCCAGCCCAGCCAAAGCAGCCGGCGCGGCCCATGGTCCTTACCCCAGCGGCTGTGCCCATGGAGTCGAGGTGCAGAGGGGCTCCCAGTGCCTGCCCGTGCCCCAGGGCTGCGGCGGGGCCAGGGCAGAGCTTCCCTGGGGATGGGAGTGGCTGCTCCGGCATCTCCGGCGTCCGCAGGAGCGAGGGCTGAGCCCTTGCAGCCTCCGTGGGTCCCTGCTGTGCCGGGTGAGTGGGACGGCGCAGGCGCCGGGGACCGGCTGGGGCTGTGACCCAGCTCTTGGCCTCTTCCAGGAGCGCAAGTCATACAAGTGGAAGCAGCTGCTCTTCTTCTTCACCTTCACCACGTTTGCGTTTGCCGTGTGTGTCTACTTCCACCACAATTGGTACTGCGGCCCCGGAGGTAAGGGGGCTGGGGCAGGGCTGCGGGGGGCACACGCACGGGGAAGGGGCCAGGGTGATGCCTTGCCTGCCAAATCCCAGCCAGAGGCTGGGAGAGCTCCCCCGGGAGGGATGGTGCCCAGCCGCCCTTCTCCTCCCGCCTGGCTTCAAGCAGCAGACAAGCCCCGTGCCCTGCTGCCCCGGGGGGGTGCCCCAGGAGATCCTCCAGCTCCCAGGGCATATCTGGCTGCAGGTTCCCCTCACCTGCTGTGTTTCCTCTGCCAGTGTACACCGTCTTCGCCTTCCTGGAGTACTTGGTTGTCCTCTCCAACATGGCCTTCCACATGACTGCCTTCTGGGACTTCGGCAACAAGGAGCTGGTGGTGAGCTCGCTGCTGGAGGACAAGCACTTCTAGCCGGCCTCGTGCCACAGCCAGCTGTGGTGCCGATGCCAGGCGGGGGCTGCTCTTCCCCTGGGGGAGGCAGAGGGCCCCTTCCCTCTCCTGCTGCCCCCAGGGCCAGGGCGTTTGCCATGGAGCTGCTGCAAGGATCGTCCCAGGGTCCTGGGCCCTGCAAGCATCAGTGCGTGGTCCCTGGCTGTGCCTGGAGCTGGGGGCTCTTGCTGGGGACCCTCGAGGCCAGTACCCTCTGCCCTAGCTCCCTGCCAGCTACTGGGCTGGGCAGGAGGACAGAGGAGGGGGGCAGGTACCTGATGCCTCTCTCTTTGGAGGGTGCTCCAGGCAGAGCAGGATTCTGCTCCCAGTGTCGGGGCACGGGGGGCCAGCCTTGCCCTGCCCCTGCTTTGCCTGGGTGGGCTCATGGTTCCTCCTTGAAGCTGGGGGTCCTTGGCCAAGGTCCTCAATGGGCTGGTGGCCTTTCGGGCCCCGAAGCTTAAGGCAGCCTTGGGAGAAGGAGCACTTGCTGCCCCTGCATCTCTCTGGCTGCACCCCCAAAGCGGAGCAGCCCACAGCCTTGACTTCTTGGAAAGCCTTTGGTGCAGGGCTGGGGCCACGCTGGGCCCACACTGCCGTGCTTGGGGCTGGGTCCAGGCTCCTCCCGAGCCCGGGGTGAGCATGGGAGCCGCGGTTGAGGGCTGTCCCCGGGCACTGCGCTCCCCACCAGGGCTGGGCCAGGGTCCCGGCCCATCCGTGCCTGTGTTGCCGGGAGGGGAGCGTCGTTGAAGGTGCTGGCCTGTGCACAGACTGCACGGGAGCCAGGCAGGAGAGCGCGAGTGCAGGGGCACACAGGGCACAGCAGATGCCAAGAGCATCCACGCTCTCCTGCTCTGCCTTTCCCAGAAGTCCCCTCCAGCAAGCAAAGGGTGCTCGCAGGGGTGCTGTGCTCCGGTTCAAGCCCAGCTTGGGGAGGAAGGACGAGTGTGCTGGTGCTGGAGGTCCTCGCTCTGACCTCCGCACGGCTTCCCCTGTGCCATAGGACTGGAGCTGGGAACTGCTGGGGTTCAGCAGTGCTGCTGCTGCCCCGGGAGGAGGGTGCTGGCGGTGACACCCCTCTGCAGGCTCTGGCTGCCAGGGTGCTGGAGGGCTGGCATGGCGGTGGTGCCATCTGGGTGGGAACTGGGTGCCGGCAGCATCCCCAGGCTGCTCCACTCCTCCCCATGCATGGCCAGGCCAGGCAGCGCTTGTGGAAGGGGGCTCTGGCTCGCAGGGGCTGTGGCCACGGCCCAGGAGGGCTTGGCCACATCCTGCACAGGGAGGCACCGGGGAGCCGGTGCTGTGGTTGCAGGGCTCGCTCCTGGAATGGGCAGGGATTGCAGGCAGGGGTTGAAGGCAGGGGTAGTCGGCTGAGCCTGTCGGCGGCACCAGGAGCTCTGTGCTTGCGAGGGCTCGCCCCACACCACACTCAGCAGCGAAGGACCAATGTGGGTCCCTGCAACTGCCCTTCATGTGAATGCAGCCGCCACCACCAGTCCCCTGGCATGTCCCAGGGCTCATCCCTGTGCTCCCAGGGTGGGGCAGAGCCCGCTCCAGGAGGAGCTGCGCGCCCTGGCTGGTGGCCAGGGTGGCCTTCCAGCGGGTCCTGCCGTGCACATGTCCATCCGTGTGTCCCCACCACACCGTGCTGTGCTCCATCCACCTCCCCTGCCTGCATGCGTGTGGTGTGCTGCCGCGGCAGCGTCTGCGCCATGGTTTTGAGGTCGAAATAAAGCACTGAGTATTTTTGTGAGCTCTGCTCTGTGCCACTTCCACCCGGCCTGGCCAGCACACGGCCCCAGCATGGCCAGCGGGTCCTACCTCATCCCAGGACCCTGGGCCAGGGTGGGGTCTGGGGTGCAGGGCGTGGATGCTGGGCGCTGGGGTGTGGAGGGCTGGGGTGCAGGACATGGACGCTGCACACTGGGGTGGGGGGGGGGTGTGGGACATGGATGCCGGGTGCTGGGCGAGGCCGGGGCTAGGGGAGGCTGGGAGACGGGCAGGGTGCCGGGCTGGCGGCGCAGCGCTCCTGGGCTGAGTCCACCCCGCAGCTGGCGGCTCCACTCCCCACCCAGCCCCGGGGGCTGCTGACTCGGCTGCAGATGCTGGGGGGCCAGCGGGGCCAGGGGCCAGCGGGGCCGGGGCAGTGGAGCCTGGGGCCAGGAGGGCTGGGGTGGGCACAGCGGCGTGGGGGCCACGGCACTGGGGCTGAGCAGGGGGCAGGGGAGGTGCCTGGGGCCTCGGTTTCCCTCTGTCGCAACGCCAGGGGCTCCTGCTGGGGCGGTGGGGCCGTGGCGGGGCCCTGACCTCATTGCCGCCGGGCAGGGCCGGGGAGCAGCTGGGAGGGGAACAGTCGTGAGCTCATCCTGCTCCGTCTCTCGGCATCCCACCCCGGGGTCCCCCACCTCGCCCCGGCACCTGCTCCTCTGCTGTACCCCACCAGGGCGGCACCTCACCCCCCCGTGGGGGCTGCAGCCCCTGCCTGTACCCTGCCCGTACCCTGCCTGTCCTGGGACAAGCATCTGTGTTGGTGCCCCAGCAGGAGACCTCCAGGGTCACCCCTGGTGTGGCAGCCCGGGCGTACCGAGGGTCCCCCGACAGTGCAGGGCATCCCCGCGAGCGAGGGGGCACAGGGCTGCATTGCCCCCCAGCTCTGCCCTGTGCAGCCCCACACCATGGCACCCACAGTCCTGCTGTCAGCCCTGCCCACAGGAGCTTGTGGGGTGGCACAGCCCTTCAGGTGCTGGCGACCCTGCCTGCAGCCCTGGCCCCAAAGGAGGGACCCCTCACAGCACAAGCCCCGCGGACAATAGTGGGGGTTAAGGTCAGACCCTGCTGCTGCAGTGGGAGCAGGATACAACCCTCACAGGACCATGCAGTGAGAGCAGGACATGGCCGTGGGCACCCCCCACGGGGGGAGCAGGATTCGGTGCGGCTGGGACCTACAAGCCCACCGGCGTGCAGCCCCCCGGGACGAGCCGGGGCCATGCTGAGGGGCCAGGGGGGCCACGCTTTGCACCGGCCCCCAGGAGGCTGCGGCAAGGCACGGCTGTGGGAGGGGGACAGGGATGGGACGTGGCCAGAGCCACCCTGCCTCACGGCACCGTCGCCCACGCCGGCCCCCAGCGGCCCCCCGGCTCTGGCTGGGCAATGGCAGCAGGGAACAAAGGCAGCTTGTGGCGCGCGCCGGGTCTCTGCCCTTCCTGCAGGAAGGCCCCAGGACCAGACAAGGAGCCCGTGTGCGTGGTAGCGGGGGCCCTGCCAGGCCTTGCCGGCTCTGGCCGCTGGCCTGCACGTGCCAGCAGCCCATGGGGGCTGGTGAGGGGGCAGCAAGCACAGCCGAGCAGCCGGGGCTGCTGCCAGTTCCTCGCCGCCGCCATCATCAGCCTCAGCACTTGGCCGCAGGACCCAGGGTCCCCCAGGATGCCCCGGCCCCGCAGCCCCTGGGCGTGAGGACATGGGGCTCCAGCCTCTGCTTGCAGCTCTGGCGCAGAGCAGGACAGGGCAGAGCCAGAGCTGGGGTGGGCAGGGGCCCCCCAGGGAGGGGACCTTGCTCCTGCAGACCTCTGTGCCCACCCCTGACATGTCCCCATCCCCAGTGTCCCCATTCCTGTCCCTTCCAATGTCCCCAAGCCCCCCCGCAGGGGAGTCAGCGCTGGCCCCGAGTGGGCATGGGGGTGGCCGGGGGTCAGGGCTGGCCATGGCAGGGGCACCCCAGGCTTCCCCCAGCCACAGACCCCCCAGGCAGAGACCCCCAGCAGGCAGCTGCAGGAAGGTGGGCACGCGCAGGAGAGCACAGGAGACGGGGAGCCTGGGCAGGTCTCTTTATTTAAGGAGAAGCAACTTGGGGAGCAGCTGGTGACAGGTGAGTCCCGCTGCCCTGCCGCGGCACCAGCCGGTGTGGGACCAGGCTCCTCCGGCAAAGCCTGCCAGCAGCACCGGCTCTGCTCTCGCCAGGGCTGGACTTCGCTGGCGCTGGCCCCAGGGAGCCAGCAATGCTGGGCTGGGGTGGGCTTACCCCAAACACTCACCCAGGAGACCCCCGGCGCAGCCGCTGGGAGCTTGCGGCAGGACGGGGCTGGCCCAGTGCCAGGAGAGGGGGATGCTCAGAAGTGGCCGAGCGCCAGGGCTGGCACAGAGGGGCTGAGGGTCTCCCCCCGCGCCCCCCACAGCCCCACTGGTGCAGGGGATGGGGGTGACAGCTCCCCATGGGGCGCTCGGAGTGGGGCTGTCAGGTCCCCGTGGGGTGCTCAGGGCAGGAGGGAGGTTTGGCCACCCCAGGCATCCCCTTTTTGGGAAGCGCTGCTCTGTGCCAGGACCGGAGAGGCATCACCCAAAAGCAAACGCTGACAGCCAAGGCTGGGGTGAGGGTCCTGTGGGGCTGGGGGAGCCCCACTGCCCCCAGGGTGGGCGGCCAGTTAGTGCAAACAAGGTCTGTATTATTAAAGCTGGCGGCTTCGGGCTGGCAGCCCCAGGCTGGTGGCCCCAGTCCTACCGCCCCCGGGGGGGCAGCGAGGCTCGGGGAGGTGCCGGCGCGGGGGGGGGGGGGGGGGGGGCGTTCTAGTGGCACCGGGCAGTGTCTGGGGGGCGGCGGGACCGGGGCAGGGGCAGGGGCAGGATTGTCTCTGTGGTTGCCGGCAGCCCCGTCACAAGAGGATGCAGGGCTTCTTGGGCTTGGCCGGGACGGGGTTGAGCACGGCCCTCACCGCCTCGGTGAAGACATCCTTGATGCCCTCCTGGTTGAGCGCCGAGCACTCCAGGTACTTGACGGCGCGGATCTGCTTGGAGAGGCTGATGCCTTGCTGGGTGGTGATGGGCGCTTGGTTCTGCTCCTTGAGCCGCTTCATGGTCTCAGGGTTGTTTCTCAGATCCTTCTTGGTGCCGACGAGGAGGATGGGCACGCTGGGGCAGTGGTGGCACACCTCCGGGTACCACTTGTGCTTGACATTCTCGTAGGAGGGCGGGCTGGCAATGGAGAAGCAGATGATGAAGACGTTGGTCTGGGGGTAGGAAAGCGTCCGGAGGCGGTCGTACTCCTCCTGGCCGGCTGTATCCCACAGGTTCAAGTTAATAGTCCTGCCATCCACTGTGTTCTGCGCGCTGTAGTTGTCAAAGACGGTGGGGATGTACTCCTTGGGGAAGGCATTGGTGGTGTAGCAGATGAGCAGGCATGTCTTCCCCACCGCCCCGTCGCCCACCACCACGCACTTGATGCTCTGCATCCCCGCGGCTCTGCGTCCCTCACGTCCCCCTTCAGCAGCCTGCGGGGAGGAGAGAGGGTGAGGGGAGGGGGACGCGCTGGGGCTGGGGTCACCATGGTCCCCCCTCTTAGACACCGCGAAGCTGGAGGGTGCAGAGGGGCAGGTCACGCTCGGTTCACCCTCCATCCCGCAGCCCAGGTGAGCTCCCTGGCCGGGCGTGTCCCCCGGGCAGCCCCCACAGTGCACAGCAGCCCAGAGACCCCTGACAGGGAACCACATCCCCTGACCCAGGGCAAACGTGTGTGCCACCGTGGCTGGCGTGCACAGGGACGGCATCGTCCCCAGGACGGTGCTCCCAGCACAGCCAGGCTGCTGCAGCGCCCCGTGCCACGCTGTGCCGTGGCGAGCTGCGCCGTGCCCTGCTGTGCCATTCCGTGCCGTGCCTCCAGCCCAGTATGGGATGGAGGGCAGCAGGGCACGCAGCCAGGGGCAGATTTGGGCTGTGGGAGCATGCGGGCTGCCGCCGTGTGCCCCAGCCCTGGTGCCCAGCACTGCACATGCCAAGCAGGGCTGGTGCCACGGCCAGGCCAGAGAGCAGCCGCTGGCGTGGCCCCCGGGGCTGACGTCCGCTCTGGCAGCTGTGTTTATCCCTGAGCCCGGCGCACGTTTCCCTCTTTGCTTTCCTCAGGTTCCCTCTGCAATTGCCATTAAGGGCCGCATCCTGCTGCGCTTCCTGCTGCAGGCTGGAGCCGGGCGCTGCCAAGCCCAGCCCGGCCGAGGCGCGGGGGCACCGCACAGTGTCGGGGCAGGAGGGTGCCCACCCGTGTGGCCGGGCCATGGTCCAGCCATCGGTGCAGCGGCTGCCTGACAGGATTTATCACAGCGGGGGAGTTATCTGGGCTGGCGCGGTGGCTCGCACGGCTCGCATGCTGGGAGCGGAGGCGCTGGGGCGGAGGGGCCAGGAATGCCGCATCGACCCAGAGCCCCGGGCTGAGCAGGGAAACCCTTCCCCAGAGCCCCCCAGGGCTCCAGGGCTGGGGCAGTGTGGCTGGGGAAGGACATGGGGGCCGTGCCCCCTGCCCTGAGCCCCCCCAGGCTGGACCCTGCCCCTCGGATGGGGAAGTCGCTCTTCCTCTTCCCGCCCTGACACCCGGCTTCCTGCCCACGGCGCGGCCGGGTGCGCCGTGACCCCCGCCCTGCCTGGCTCCCTGCCTGCACTACTGCACCCCAGGTACAGGCAGGACAAGCGGGGGACGCAGCCCGAATGCTGCTGAAGCCGCCCCGCAGTGCCCTGCCTCAGTTTCCCCAATGCAAAAGTGCTTCCAGGGCGGGGGTGGAGGGGGGTCCCCGTGTCTTCAGCCTGTGACGGGGCCGCAGCACCGGGGCCATCGCAGGCAGCCCCGCCGCTGGCTGGCAGCCT
>NW_028114039.1:0-42964 GCF_964289735.1 Phaethon aethereus | reverse complement strand
TGCGAAAAGGGGCAATTACAGAGGGCACTCTCATGCAAATAAGCTGCAGGTCAGTACACTTGTCTGAGTCCTGTCCATGATCATGGCACAGTCCATCCTCACTTCTTGGTAAGTTCCTGCTTCTATCCATAGAGAGAACTGCATGAGTGTTCATTTTATTTTTTGTGTGTGTAACATGCCAGCAAACTCAAGTCAGACCATCTGGCAAGTAGTCTGGCTGGCAGGTCCTGGAGCTGGATATTGGAAGGACCAAGTCGGGGTCAGCCTGGAGAAGGTCAGGACATTTGTGTCATTTATATGAGTACTGTTTGTGTGTATCATCTGGTGCATCTAAAGGCACTGATCTTCTGCTTATGTTTATGTGCTGCTGGACAATCATGTCTACTCGCACGTGTGAGTTGGGGAAATATGCTCAGCCTTATTACTGACTGAATCTTGAACAGGGAACCACAGCAGCTTCAGACCTTCTTGGGTCCTGAGGTTCACCGGGTTCAGTTTCTTTTAGCAGGCACCATTTATGTTGCCTTGGAATGGTTCAAATATTGTTTATCTTGAGTTTGTATTTTTTTTGAGAAGTATTACACCTCCATATGCTTAGACTGAGGATTATGTTTTTTCAACAGTGATGCATTTTTACAAATACTGCAGTGTTACACATCTTACGATGCAAAAGGGTTTTTTTGGCTTGTTCTTTTTCTTTCTTCTGTGCTCCTTTTTCCAGATTTGTAAATATGGTCCATGTTTCCCTCATTACAACTTGTTGTAATTTTCCTGTTATTTTGGGACTGTGGTGTTTCTTTTAAGTATAATCTAATTCTTTCCCTTTCCTATTAAATTATTACTGATCTAATAACTAAATAGAGCCTTAAGTGTAGGTGTTGGGAGAGCTGCTTTAATTTTTCTTGCATAAATGTGGTTTTGTACAAATGGAATAGCAGAATTCCTTTTCAGAACATAATGGATTGGGTATTTTTCAAAATGCATGTCATGTCAAAGATTTCATATAAGCTTATCTATTTATATAGTCAATATTTTGCACATGTGAATAACACCAGAAAATTATGTTTGTGGTGACCTGTTTTCCTGTTCCCATTTTCCACAGGATGTTGGCCCCATTCTTCTCATTTTACCACTGATTATGAGAGTATAGAGGGATTATCTTCTGCTGGCAGTCACTCAGTGATGGAAAGGAAGTGATGGTGTGTGCAGTGTAGGAGATATCTGCCCAGGAGTCATCTCATCAGAAATTGTGTTTCTTATTTTTCTTTTATGTTCTGTGACTTACCTATTTTCATACTACTTAGCATTTCATAGAGACTAGTGATTTTCCCTTTAAGTCTGCCTTTTTTGGGGGGTCTTTGCAATTTGTTTTCACACTTGGACATGGATTGCTGTGCGTCTGTCAAAATTGATGATATATATGGAAATCTTGTCTCTGAAGGTTGTATTGTCGGGTGAGCTGTTCACATGGTCCCAAGTCATAAATCTGTGAGAGTTTATCTATGTATGCGAGTCTACTTGTTTCCATTTAACTCCGGCCTTGGAGAGAAAGAGACCCAAGGCGAAAAACTGTTGGAATGCAGAAATATTGAGCAGCTCAGCTAGAATATTCCTTTCTTAAAGTGTTTTTGACTGAATGTGGGTTATTTTAACCAGGAGCTAGTTTGAATTTATGGCTGGATATGCAGAAATAGAAAGCTGACAATTCACGATGACATAGTACACTAGGATTTAGTTCCTCAGAGCCTGGTTATGTGTGTCTACAGAGATGGCTACAAATTGACCCAGCTTTCTCTACCCACATTCTGAGCTGACTAAACAGAGGCAGTTTCATGACTTCTGTGTCCATGCAAATATTCTGATGAGTGACGTATGCTGAAATACAATGCATATCGGCACGGTCATAACTCTTACCCAGCTCTGGGTAAAGGCAGATGAGTCCAGATCTAACTGCACAGGCACAGGTAGATGCCATCCTTTGGCACCCGTGACAGTAAAGCTTGTGTACATAAGTTCTGGCTTCGCAAGAGAGCAGGGTCACCTGAAGCGTGATATCAAATTGGTTTTGGCATCTGAGGAAGCGACTGCTTCAGAAATTATGTTTTTCTTCAGCCTGTTGACACGTGAAAGTTGACAGCACCACAGTTTTTGGGAATCCTCTTTCCAAGAACTGAAATTTCTCCCTGCAAGTTCCAAAAGCACTTGAGTCACAGCTGAGCATGGACAGCCATAGCCCACTCCATGAGGCTCTGCATGTCTGTCTCTCATGACATGCCATAGAGCTGTAGAAGCTTGCCTTCGAGAGCTAGCCAGAGATGCTGAGACCACCCACTCAAACACGAGACACCCAGGGTGGCACTCAGCTCCTCTGACTTTAGATAGGCCTATTGCAGATGTTGCGGTTACAAAATTGCGAAGATACCATTAGAGTTAGCAGAGTAAAAAGCTATTCATGCTGTCCTAAAGTAGATGTCTTTAGTTAGGGCCCCTTTAGACTTAACTGGCTGTATTGACTAGGGCCTCAGGTCGATTTCCTACACACGGGCAACCTAATGCCATCTCAGAGGCCGTAATGAAGCTAGCTGAATCCCACCCGAGTTCTAGTTCCCTCTTCTACCAAGGAGGTTTGGATTCTGTATCCCCATAGCTGAGAATTAGTGGGCACATTCTCCACACATTCTTTGTAGCTTGTGCAGTTAGAGAGCAAATATTGGGGAATGGGGGTTGCGGTCAGTTCATCACATGTTGTCTCTGCTGCTCCTTCCTCCTCAGGGGGAGGACTCCTCATACTCTTCCCCTGCTCCAGCCTGGGGTCCCTCCCACGGGGTGCCGTCCTTCAGGAACAGGCTGCTCCACGGTGGGTCCCCCACGTGGCCACGAGTCCTGCCAGCAAACCTGTGCCAGCGTGGGCTCCTCTCTCCACGGGGCCACAGGTCCTGCCAGGAGCCTGCTCCAGTTCCGGCTTCCAGTGGGCTCACAGCCTCCTTCATGCAGCCCCCTGCTCCAGCGTGGGGTCCTCCCCAGCCCGCAGGTGGGGATCTGCTCCCCCACGGAGCTCCATGGGCTGCAGGGGCACAGCCGGCCTCGCCATGGTCTTCAGCAGGGGCTGCAGAGGGGTCTCTGCTCCGGCCCCTGGAGCCCCTCCTGCCCCTCCTTCTGCACTGACCCGGGTGTCTGCAGAGATGTTTCTCTCATGTATTCTCGCTCCTCTCTCCCGCTGCAGTTGCTGCCTGCCAGTTCTTACCCCCCTTCTGAAATACGTTACCCCAGACGTGCTACTACTGTTGCTGACTGGCTCGGCCTTGGCCAGCGGAGGGCTCGTCTTGGAGCCGGCTGGCATGGGCTCTACTGGACATAGGGGAAGCTTCTAGCAGCTTCCCACAGAAGCCACCCCTGCAGCCCCCCTGCAATGTTTTTAATTGCTAATAAACATTTGTACCTTAAAAAAAAAAAAAAAAAAGATATTTCTAAATACCACAAGACATCTGAAGTGAAGAGGCGTTCTAAAGTTAGTTATCCTACAGGAAATACACAGCTCCACCTGTTACTCCTGCTTTCCCTTGAATACCAGAGTGACCTCTAATCTCAGCCTTGCTTAAGGAGGGTGTTACCGCTGTTGGTAGATCAACCCTTATTTCAGAAGAGGGAGAGAAAAAGAGAGAGAGAGAGAGAGAAGGAAAGACAGACAGGCAGCAAGGAAGGCTTGTTTTCCCTTGAAGGAGTCAACTCAGGCAGCACCTGGAGCATCACCGGTGTCTGAGCCTGCAGCCAGAACGTTTGTGCTGTCTGTTACAAGCTCCTGAAGGCACTTGCGACAGCAAAGCAATGCCTTGTAACCCTCTGCCGCCTTCCTGTGCATCAGAAGGCCTGCCTATATCTTCCGCAGCTTTGCCCACAGAAGCCTGAATGGCTGTGCTCCGGGGTGTTGGAAGGCACAACACAAACTTCCTCCGGTCACTCTGACACCCTGAACACAGAAACCAACACAGTTTAATAGGAAGAATCTCACTTTGTCACAGAAACCACCTTTCACATTACATCTTTTCATCCCGTAAGAAAGCATGTGTCCCTACAGTACGTACATAGTTACCCACCAAAACCGCCAACGTCATACAACGTATCCCGCGATACAACGTATCCCGCGATACAACGTATCCCGCGATACGCTCGGAGGGGTTTGCGCAGCCCCCGCTCTCTGTGCACCTCACAGACCTCTGCGCTTTCTGCTTCTGCCCCTGGTGCTGGCGGCTCTGTGGCCGATGCACCGGCAAGCCCAGCCGCATCCTCCTCCTCCTCAGAGAGTCCCTGGCCGTGCTCAATGAGCGATTGCTATGAACGTACTGTAAAAAGCCCTTTTTAGAGCCCGACACAACACTGGCCAATTTCAACTCTAGCTGAGCTTTGCCCTTTTCTGTTCTCTCCTTACACGTATGAACTACAGCTCTGTGATCTTCCTGCCAAGCCGGACCTTGGTCCCAGGGATCATAACATTCCTTTTTCCACCTGAGTTGAAAAAGGAGGTCCCTGTTCAGCCAAGCTGGTCTTCTGCCCCTCTTGTTTGACTTCAGACTCCACCAGATTGCCTGCTCCCGTGCTTGCAGAAGGTGGTTCTGAAAAACTAAGCTGCTCTCTGAGCCCTAAGGCCTCCAAAGCAGCTTCGTAGGGGACACTGCGGACTAGCTCTCTGAGTAGCTTCAAGTTTGCTCTCCTGAAAAGCAAGGTAGCAACTCCTCTGAGCTGTATCTCATTACACTCAAAAGTTTAAACTCCCCTGTTTGGTGATCACTGTGATCCCATCTCCTACGAGTCCTTCTCCATACACAAACAGGAGGGACTAAGAGATCTGTTGGGTAGATAAGCAGCCATGGGGAACCACGGTGAGCAGTGGAGTGAGCTGCTGCATGGGCTACGTGCTTTCTGAGTGCGAAGCCAGCCCCTGGCTCAGTGAGTGCCTGGGAAAGGGAGTCTGCAGCCGTGAAGGACAGAGCCGGCCAGCAGGACAGCTGGCAGCCTTCACTCGGGCATTGCCCACCTTGTGACTGGCTGTACCTGTGATGATGTTAATGCTTTTTGTACACAGGTCTGTTGCGTCGTGCTGTGTTGCGAAGCAGACTTGCAGAGGCGTGCCCTGTCTGCCCATCGGGACTCAAGGCACATTTCCTCCAAGCGCAGCAGCCAGGCTTTGGGCAGCCTCGCCTCATGCTGCTTTTGACATTGCCAACCAGGGTCAAGTTTCTATCCTCGGGTTTTCATGTAGGAACCAATTAGTGAACAAGTCCTGTTTTAATGGAGTGGCAACTCAAACAGTATTACGCTGGTAGAAAGCCTTCAGTCTTTCTGTGTCCTGTGGATCTTGCAGCAAGGCAGCCAGCAGCTCTGTTTCTGCTATAGCTACAAACATCCACGAGTGAAACAACCGCAGCTTTTTAATACAGTTACAGATACTTTTCTTTGCAGACACAAAGCATGCTTTTGTCTTGAACTTTTCATTAGTCTGAAAAAAAGATCATTGGTAGTATAGGATACCATGCTGTTTATTAAATGTACATAAATTAACATCTACACAGAAAGGATGTTTTCCTCATCAGAAACAATGCTGAAACGATGAGCAACTCTGAAAAGAAAGGTACATAAGGCTCCCGTGCACAAACCCCAAAGCTTCAAAGGAGAAAGGTGAAAGAGCGCTACATCCTTATGTCACAGGACAACCTGTGATTAACCCGAGTTATGGACACTGTCACATCATAGGTAGTTGGGGCCAGTTCAGATCCCCTGCCTTCTAGATCAGCCGCCTTGATGAGCTGGGTGTTTCAACTGTTATAAAGCTGCAGAATCAACCAGAATCGACACTGAAATGACTGTGCTGGCTACAGAATGGCTAGAATAAATATGGGGGTGTGTCCAGTTTTTTTCCGGTCCTGGAGGGTGGCTGGGATTTGGGGCACCATGTAAGCTGGCTTTTTTAACTCCTCCTTCCCATCAGTCCCTAGGCACAGGCACGTGTTGTGGCTGAAAGCAAAGCATCACCACTCCAGTTCTGATTGACAGAAAGGGGGGTGTTTGCGTCGGTCCAGAGAGCGCTGATGGGTCGGAGAAGTAAGAGCGGAGTTTTTGCTGTAGCTAACCTGGAGTTAACTCAGCTAATGGAAACTGCAAGCCAGTCATGTTTGATCAAGAATACTAAGAAAGGGTATTGTGCTGTGTGCTGCATACAAGGACTTGCACCGACCAAAGGGCAGCAATGGGTGCTCCCTTCTTGTATGCAGCAAGGTGGTGCAGCGTCTCTCTGCCAAGAATGAGTAGCGGCAAAGAAAACCTGGAGGGTTTTATAGTCTGGAACATGCTGTCCAGCGTGTCCCTCGTGTCCCTCTCAGATGATATACACCTCCACGCCCAGCACGCCCCATGGAATCTGCAGGTGACATGCCAGCTCCCCACGGGGGCAGCTGTGCTGGCTGGTGGGCTTTTGCTGACGGAGCCGAGGAGTGAGCCAGCAAGGCCTCCCGCCAGGGCTGGGCTGGGTCTGAGGGCGGTGCGGGGCCGCTCCGGCGTCACGGTGCCCGAGTGAAATGTGCCGGCCGGAGCAGAAGGGCGCGGTGCCTCCCTCCTCGCCTCCGCCGAGGTGGTGCTGGGGCTGCATCGCGCCCCTCAAAGCCCAGGCAGCAGAGCTCATGCGGGCAATCCAGGCAGCAGAAAAAAATCGGCACCTGCAAGAAGAGAGTCCAAAGTGCTGATGAAACCATGAAGGCAGGAAGAGGCACGACTTTGTGCCCCGTTCTTTGGGCAGTGTGCTGTCCAAGGGGCAGTTCCTGGCACAGGAGAGGGAACCCTCCCTGGCAGTGGCTACGGCACGGCTTTGTCCCCTTCTCCACACGTGTGACACCCTCAGAGCTCTGCAAGTTGACAGAGATGTGCAGCACTGCCTTGCTAGGCAGCAGGGCTGGGCAGGGCAGCTGTGCTGTGGTCCTTTCCAAAAGCCGAGCAGCAGCACGCCTCACTGTCCCTTGCTAGAAAGCCAGGCTTGAAGGCAAAACACGCTGCTTTGGTAGTGTTTGGTTGCTTTTTTCTTCCCTCAATTGTCTCAGGTGCAACGTGAGCTTTTTACGAAGTGCCAGTACCTCAGGGTCTACAGCTACGTGACACAGCTCCTTGCTGCGTCTTTGGGATTCAGACACCAGCAGCCAGTGCTGGGCTTGCCAGCTGACATGAACAGAAAAGGGAGACTTTGCCTCTTTCTGTAGGCAGCGGGTCAAAGAGCTCAAAAAATTGCTATGAGCCTTGTGACTCTGCTGGGGTGTTGCTCAGCCTTGCACAAACAGAGCTGCCACAAGTGCCGAAGGAGAGCTGCCAACGCTGGAGTGAGATGTTCCTCCTGACAGACACGCTCTCCCACGGGCAGCTGCGGGCTTCCTGCCCGGTGCCATCTCTGCGCACCTCAGAAATATTGCCCATAGTCGGAGCAGTGTTCGGAGCTTTGAAAGATGGGCAGCAGAGCCTGCTACACACCTGGGCTCCTCGTTCTTCTTGCCTGCCTGGATGTCCTCAGTTGCCCATCCCGCAGAGCTCTGCTCCCAACTTGCTCCTCTCGCTGTCCAGTAGCCCGTTGCTCCCCTCTTCACAGGTTGCTCTTCTCGAGCCTGGCAAACTTTCCATTCAATGTATTGTTAGACAGGTCAAGCCATGATAAACGTGAACCAATTCTGCTCTTAAGCACACCTAGCTCATTTTACCTTGTCTCCCCAGAGGAGCTCTCCAGGTGTTCACTTTCTGGAGGGACTGGAGGCACCTGCAATGGAAATGTGCAAGTTAACGGGTGGCAAGGACCTTCCTGCCCAATTGCTACCTTAGCTCGGAAAGGCACAGCCCTTGGATGGGTTTGCTCAGCCCAGCTGAGCCAGTTCTGGTGGCATCACCGCACAAACCGCCATGGCCATCCTGCACCACCCTTCCTCTGCACCTTTGCAGAGCTGCCGGCTAGTGGGTGACCTTGCTTGTCCCTGCGGCAGCACTCTCAACTTCTGACAGTGCTGTCACCCTCTTTGTGGCCCTGACATACCGCTGCTGCTTCTGCTTCCACCTCTGGTGCTGGCAACTCCTTGGCCGACGTGCCGGCAAGCCCAGCCACATCGTCCTCCTCCTCAAAGAGCTGCGGGGGACAGAGGAGGACAGTTGCTTGGCTGGGGACAGGCCCCGGGGCCGGTGAGCCTTCCTCCGGGCCAGGAGCGAGCGTGGGCGGCTCTGCTTTCACTAGGGCAGGACGCAGGGGTGGCTGGAGGTGGGGGAGGTGGGGCGGAGCCGGCTTGGTCCCCGAGCCCCAGCCGGGGTCCCTCTGCTGGGGACAGCGCCTCTGCGCAGGAGCCAGCGCCACGGGCACCCCCCGGCCAGGCTGGCTTACCTGGAGGGGCTGGGGCAGCGTGCCGTCCTGGCTGCAGAGAGCTGCCAGGGGCCGGCCGAAGAGACCCGCCCTGCCGGCACAGCCTGACTGCCCGGGCGCCTCCGCAGCGGCCAAGGTCCCTCGCCGCGCAAAGGGCCAGGGCAGCCCCCTCGTCCTGCTGCGCGTCCCGCCTGCCGCCAGGGAAAACAGAGCAGAGAGCCATGGAGGGCAAGCGCCAGGTTAATGCTGCCCGAGCCTCTGTGCGCTGTGCCCCCGCCAACAGCGAGGGAGAGGCGTGGCTGGGGAACGAGGCGCCCCGGGGGCTCAGCTCTCTGCGGCCGTGCCCTGCGGGAAGGGCAGCAGCAGCCCCTGAGCAGCGCGGCTGCCGCCTGCCAGCGCAGGAGAGAGGGGCCGTCCTGCCCCCGTCTCCTCCAAACTCACCGTCCGAGTGGCCACGTCCACCTTGGCTGCCGGAGGGGACGGGAGGTGGCCGCTGCTGGGCACCAGCCTGCAAGAAATGCGCTGCGCTCAGCGAGCAGCCCCGCAGCACGAAGGGCCCCTGGCGAGCTGCATCGGCCGCGGGCCATGAGTGAGATGTGGGGACGGCCGAGATGGCGGCCCGGGGGCTCCTCACCTCTGCCAGGCCCTCGACCAGCCTCTCCAGGCTGCTGGCGTTGAGTGTTTTGGCCTGGGCAAGGGGAGAAGAGCAGCAGGTGAGAAGCGATGGGGCTGGTGCGGGGTTGGAGCAGCCCCTGGGGCAGAGCGGGGCCGGGAGGGACACTCACGGCATTGCGGCCGCGCAGCTCCTTCAGCAGGAGCTTGATGGAGGGCAGCTGGGTGACGCGGGCTCCCTGCATTCCTTCTGCTGGCCTGTGCATGGGGCAGGGGCAGAGAAAGAGCTGTGTGAGACCCAAGCTGCCTCTTCGCTCGCCTGCCAGTCCCGGGAGCCCTTCCAAGCTGCCCCGAAGCAGCCGGGCACCGCCCGGCCGTCGAGCGGAGAGCAGTGGCAAGGGGGGAGGACGGGGCTGGGTGAAGCAGCTCCGCCAGCTCTGCCCGCTCCAGAGCCGCCCGCAGCCGTGGGGGCAGCTCTCCCCAGCTCAGGAGCGGCGTTTCCGCATCGTACGGCTACGGCTAGAGCATCCCCCCGTGCTGTGAGCACGGGCCCCCCAAGCTGCTCTGCCAGGCAGGGCTTACCCACGCAGCGCGCTGAGCCAGAGCTCCTTCAGCGAGCGGGAGCTGCAGGAAAGAGAGGAGAAAGAGCCTGAGCGCCCGCTGCTGCCCAGCCCGCGGGCAGAGGCGGGCGCCGGCACAGCCCTGCCCCGTGGGGACGGCTGCAGAGGCAGGAGGAAGCGGCGTGGGGCCGGACAGAAGCGCTGCCCGGCCCTGCCGGGGGACGTGGCACCGAGACCCACCAGAAGGTGACGACGCAGAAGCCGTAGGGCCAGGCGAGGACGATGGACGTGGTGGCCTTGTCTTCCTCCTCCTGGGCGGCATCCCCGGCCGCCCCCTTGCCGCCGCTCAGCACCCACAGCCGGCGCAGGGCCAGGCAGAGCTGCGGGCGCGGGGCGCTGCCACGTCTGCAGAGAGGAGCGGCAGGGAGTGACCTGGAGGTGGCCGAGCCCGGCGGCTGCCCTCTGGCCTCCGCCTGCCCCGCGCACGGCCACGGGTGCAGCCAGCAGCAGGGTGCCGGGGCCTGGGGCTGCTCCTTGGGCGTCCCTGCCCCGGTGCCGGGGCCAGGCCTTAGGAGGAAAGGCAGCCGGGGTCTGCGCCTCTTACTTGGCCTTGGCGATGATCAAGGCATCGCTGAAGAGGAGGAGGTGCCTCTTCCCCGTCCCGCGGCCCTGCGTCACCCGCACGCGCTGGTGGAGCAGCGGCTCGGCTGATGCCGGGCCGGGCGCGCACTGCTGCTCGGGGCCAGGGTAGACCCTGCAGAGCAGGCGGCAAAGGGCGTGAGAAAGGCGGCTGCTGCGGGGCCCGGCTGCGCCGGCGTGTCCCCGAGCCGCGGGGGGAGCCCACCTGGAGCCGTAGCAGCAGTTCAGCTGGCCCATCGTGCCGGGGCCAGGGGAGTCCTCGCGCCGGACACGCTGCTGGGGCTCCGGAGAGCTCCCAGCCGGCTGGAGCGAGGCTGTCAAGGGGGTCCCGGTGCCGGGCAGTGCCGCTGGGTGAGAGCTGGTCTCTCCCTGGAGCTGCCGGGTGCTGGCAGAGCCGTGCCTGCAGGCACTGTGGCCGTTGCCGGGCCAGCGCCGCGACATCACAGCTGCCATTCCAAGCCCGGGGGGGGGGCTGGGGGGCGGGGCTGGGGGAGGGGCTCCTGTCTCTCTCGGCCTGGGGAGCCCGGGCCTGGGCACAGCACTGCGGGCATGGCCTCAGCAGCGCTGAGCAGAGGGCAAGGCTCCCCTCCCTCCAGCTGCTGGCAAGGCTTTGCCCAGCGCAGCCCAGGGCACCGCCGCCCGCCGCCTTTGGCCAAGGGCACGGTGCTGGCTGCTGCTCAGCTTGGTGTCCAGCAGGACCCACGGGCCTGTTGCGTTAAGAGGCAGAGCAATTTGGCAGAAACTAAACCCCCTTGCTTTCCAGTCGATCCTCAGATGTCAGAGGGACTGGGGGCGGCTGAGCTTAGGTTCTGAGTGATGCCCAAAGTCAGCGTTAGTAGTCCGGTCACGCCCAACACCTTTGTTGGACTATCACGGGTCCGGATGCACTACTAACATCACACTACCTGCTCAGCCGGACACCTCCTGAACGAACACGGCCGCACTCAGAGGTACGGTCGCGTTCAGGGACCACACACGGCTGAGTCAATCAATAGTGCGATTTATTGAACACACGGCTGAGTCAATCAATAGTGCGATTTATTGAAGCAACAGATATACAGGTTCTTTGGATTGCCGGTGATAAATTCACTACCTATAAAGCACGTGCAAATGCTAAAACTACGAGGGACACTACTTGGCTATAAACGCCTTAAAAGATGTAAAGTGACTCTATATAGAGATTTCTAAGTTTCCCGGGAAGGCACTTGGTATGACCAAGGGTTCAAATCTTGCCCAACGGCGTCCCGATGGGGGGGAAGAGAGGCTCAGCCCGTCGACTGATCCCAGAAGTTAGAGTGGTACACAACGATGGTATCTTCCCTAACATCCAGCTCTTAAAACATTATTTTATAGTGTTTTACTTTGCAGGTGGAGCTTGAGTGACTCTAGTCATACATACCTTTATCAGGATTGGTGCAGAATTCTCTCGCTTCGCGTTTAAAGGTACAGACTAGGAAAAATTCAGTGCGCACACTCATTGAGGAGGGGTCGCACCTTGGGGGGGTGGTAGCTTTTGAGAGGGGTGTGCGTTTTAGTATTATAATGATATTATAATTAGCAAAGTTCACTCTAAGGACAGCACTTCATCAAAGTTGACAGGTCTTTGGCCCAGGACATTGTAAGCGCAGCTTATCAATGTACATCCTGTGCATCCCTAAACTCCCCGGTTCACAGAGCGTGGCCGCGAGGTCTCCACTCCGCTCCAGCCTCCATGTAATCTCTCCCAGAGTCAGCACACCAGGCGCCCCTGATGTTGCCAACATCCAAGGCCGTTCAGGGAGTCTCCATGGCACAGACCCGTTGTGCATGAGTGCTACGTTCCACCTGGTTTCAAGGCTGTTCTTAGAGGGTAAATTTCCAAAGTACCCCTCAGCGATTACTCCACATCTCTGGATGAGGGATCCGGAGATTATTTTGCCTTTGAGTGGGAGGACCCCGAAACAGGACGAAAACAACCATTAAGATGGACTGTGTTACCACAAGGGTTTACAGAGTCACCAAATCTATCTGGACAAACTTTAGAGAAAATTCTACAAGATTTCACAATACCTAAGGAGGTAAAATTATTGCAATATGTGGACGATTTATTAGTAGCAGGAGAAACTGAAGAGGGGATCCGAAAAGCCACCATTAAATTGTTAAATTTTCTAGGGGAAAAGGGATTAAAGGTGTCCCGATCAAAGCTGCAGTTTGTAGAACAAGAAGTAAAATACTTAGGACATTGGCTGAGTAAGGGAAGGAAGAAGTTAGATCCTGATAGGGTATCTGGGATTCCATCCTTAAGACCCCCACAAGCTAAAACGGAAATTAGGCAAATACTGGGATTATTAGGATATTGTAGACCATGGCTTGAAAATTATAGTGAAAAAGTAAAATTCCTATATGAAAAATTAACTAATAACCAACTTAAATGGCTTATTGAAGACAATCAGAGATGTGAGGAAGTAAAAAAGGCATTAATACAAGCACCTGTATTGAGCCTCCCAGATCTAGAAAAACCTTTCTATCTCTTTGTGAATACATCAAGCCAGACAGCATACGGAGTTCTTACTCAAGACTGGGCAGGAATCAAAAAACCCGTGGGGTATTGTTCTAAGTTACTTGATCCAGTAAGCAGAGGATGGCCTGCTTGTCTCCAAGCTTTGGTTGCTACAGCATTATTAATAGAAGAAGTTAGGAAGATTACCTTCAGTGCTCCTTTAAAAGTGTATACCCCACACAATGTCAGAAATGTTTCACAACAAAAAGCGGAAAAATGGTTAATGGACAGCCGGATTCTAAAGTACGAAGCAATACTAATAGACTCCCCTGACTAAGCGTGACTTCTGCTCAGAGTCCAGCACAATTTTTGTTTGGAGAACCATCAGAGGAATTACAACATAACTGTTTAGAGGTAATTGAGACCCAGACTAAGGTGAGACCAGATTTAAGAGATGCTGAGTTGGAAAATGGAGAAGCGCTGTTCAGAGATGGCTCCTCCTGAGTGGTAGAAGGGAAGAGAAAATCGGGATATGCAATAATTAATAAGGACTTAGAACTTGTGGAATCAGGACCTCTGAGTCCATCATGGTCAGCTCAGGCTTGTGAGCTGTATGCCCTATGTAGGGCCCTGGGATTATTAAAAGGAAGAAGTGGGGCTATATTTACAGATTCTAAATACGCATATGAGGTGGTCCACTCTTTTGGAAAAATTTGGGAAGAAAGAGGTTTGATTAATACTCAAGGGAGGATTTTAATACATCAAGAATTAATAGTAAAAATTTTAAAGGCTTTAAGAGAACCAAAGGAGATAGCAGTGGTACATGTGAGGGGACACCAAAAGGGATTAGATTACCGAACGAGAGGAAATAACTTAGCAGATAAAGAGGCCCAGGAAGCAGCCTTGAGGACTAAAGTTGCCAAAATTAATGTCATACAAACAAAGGAGGACACCAGCAAAGAAGAACGAGAGGAAAGAGAGAAGAAGTTTGCCCCACAAGAACAAACAAAATTGGAGAAAATAGGAGCTAAATTAGAACAAGGAAAATGGACACTGCCCGATGGGCGAGAAATGTTGCCAAAAGCCTACACCAGGCGAATATTAGAACGTTTGCGTGTGCAAACACATTGGGGTACAAAAGCGTTAAGTGATCATTTTCTTAAACAATTTGGTGGTATTGGAATTTTTGAAATAGCAAAGCAAATTACACAAGGTTGCTTAACCTGTCAAAAGGTAAATAAGACAGTGTTTGGACAAACAGCCACGGGAGGGAGAAAAACAGCTTACAGACCTTTTGAGAAAGTCGATTTCACTGCATTGCCTAAGGTAGGGAGGATAAAATATTTATTGGTAATAGTAGATCATTTAACACAGTGGGTAGAAGCGTACCCTGTAGCACGAGCTACGGCACAGATGGTGGTAAAAATTTTATTGGAACATTTGATACCTAGATATGGGATAATCCAGTACCTTGATTCTGACCAGGGCACACATTTTACTTCTAAAATAATAAAACTATTATGTCAATCATTAGGTATGCAGTGGGAATACCACACTCCGTGGCACCCACAAAGCTCGGGGAAGGTAGAAAGAATGAATCAAACAATAAAACAACAATTGGCTAAATTAATGATTGAGACGCAAATGCCCTGGACGAAATGTTTACCACTGGCACTTCTAAACGTAAGAACTAAACCATACAGTGAGACTGGATTATCGCCATATGAAATGTTATATGGCGTGCCTTATTTTCAAGGAATGCCTCTGGGGAACAATGTAATTGAGCATCATAGTATCCAACAATATATAATTACCCTTGGAAAAAGATTAAAAGAATTAAGAGAGATTGGGATGGTGGCCCAAACACCACCTTTAGGATTTGCAATTCATCAGTTAGAACCAGGAGATAAAATTCTGACAAAAACATGGAAAGAAGGAAACCTATCTCCCCTCTGGGAAGGACCTTTCCTTGTTTTATTAACTACAGAAACAGCTGTGAGAACTGCTGAAAAAGGATGGACACATGTGTCACGAGTGAAAGGTCCAGTGAAGGAGTGGAAAGTCACATCTGACTCAATTGCTGTGGGAATTTTATTGCGGCTACTCCTGTAATAGAAACAGGAGTGAAACATGAAATTCCCACAGTTGCTAAAAATCTATTTGTAAATCTTGCTGAAAACATTGCTGAAAACATTGAATATAGCTAATTGTTACGTTTGTGGTGGAACAAATCAAGGTGAATGATGGCCATGGGAAGCTATGGAGAGCAATATAAGTAATCCCCAAGTTTGGAAAACAATGGGAAAGGGTAATAGGAAACAACAATGGGTACTCCAAACGAGTATAATCGGAAGGAGTTGTTGGCAAAAGAAGAACAGGAAAAAGGAGCTGGAACTAGAATTTGTCCTTTGTGTAGAAGGTGGTGTGTATTTGTAAGATTAGTGTTGCAGGCTAACTGGCAGTTTTCTGTAGCCATAAAGCCTTGCAAATAAAGAGGATCGCCAGGCTCGGGCAACTGCTCAGGTCTGGCCAAACCCCTGATCTAGCAAAGCTCTGGCCTTCACAAGCAGTGCTCAATTAATTTGGGTACTAAGAAAGCACCCCCTTAAAGGAAAGGAGAGGGCAAGACCGGAGGGGAACTGGTATTGCGGCTTAAAAAGGGTCTGCCAAGGGCTGCAACCCCTTCGGGCTGTGACCGCCGACCACTATGGCCCTGACCGGACCTCTTCTAGTTCTACTTGGGGTGAGTTCCTTGACTCTGACTACGGCAAATAACTGTAGTCAATATTGGAACAAGTCCAGCTGGGGTTTACCCCAGAAAAAAGGAAAAAGTGAGGACCTTTTCTAATTGTACAGCCTGTACCTGTAATCATATTTGCCAAGGAATTGGAACAATAAAACCTAGGTTTTTTTCCTGTTACCCATAAATCAGGGAGAGCCAGGTGTATAACGAATGGCCTCCTGAGAGACAAACTTGGAAAGGAGTCAATCTAGGAGGATTTGGGGGAGATTTTATGGGTGGTGATTGGCTTACTAAAATCGGGATAGTTGTACTGGGGATATGTGGGGGATTGTTACTAGATTAATCTACTCGGTTATACAAGGAATGCAGATATCTGCAGTACTCAATTGGAAATGAAAACACGAATCAATACTGCAAAGAAGAAGATGGGGGATTGTGAAATATGTTCACCTGATTCGTGTGATGAAGTGTAATCTTCTGTACTTTCATGGATTTCTCCTGCACCATAAAAAGGGGTATTTTACAGGAGAAAGTTAAACTACTTTGCTGGTATATCAGCTCAAACCAGTTTGACCACTGACCGCATAGTATTGTGTAAAGAGAAACTTGTAAAGTGCATGCATAAAGTTTGGGGTCATCCTGGGGGCACGCCGAGGAAGATTTGACAAGACTCTAGAATGAGAAGAGGGCATGCGCCGAAGAAGACACGCCTATTCATGAATACGTATTAGCAGACAGGATATAAACCAAGAACAGTAACTGTACCGCGTGCATCTTGGTGGAGCGGAGACTGCCGGAGCACCCAGCGCTGTTTGCTTGCCTCTATTCGCTTAATAAATTGTAAATTTGAATTGGAATCCTGTTTGGGACTAAATCATTTATCACATCCTTATCCAGCATCTTTTCAAAATACTGGTAAGACTCAAGCCTGCATCGTAACTGGTTCCTCTTCCATCCGCTGTAGGAGTCCCCTGTGTTCCGGAAACACCACAGGGCACATCGAACTATAACACAAAGCGCTATGGATAGAACCACAATAATTATTCAAGTAACAAATAATCGTTGTAACCATGATAGGTTTGGTAAACCAAGAGGTTAACTTTCCCACAGCTCAGAAAACCCCCAAAAGGTGTCATCTTGAGTTACTTCACGTAGGATTTTTGCTTGTTCTCTGATCTCCCGTAAGTCAGCAGATATTCACCCACTTTGGTCTACATACCTGCAACAGCTGACATTGATTACTGTGCACACCCCTGCCTGTGAGGCTAATATTAAATCTAGAGCCATACGATTTTGTGATACTATTTTCGATAAACTAGTAGTTTCTTCTTGGAGTTTCCTGATGGCATCTATAGTTTTATTCTCGATTATCTCTATTACAGCCGAGATGTTTATTATAGCTTTTTCTAACTCGCTAACCCCCAGAAATGGGATTAGCCACCGCACAAAGCTATGATAGCGTGTCAGCTTTTCTATTAAGGGCTTACTCACCCTTCAGTTTCTTCTCACGGGATTCTGTGTTGTTTTATCAATAATAGTGATGTTGGGAACCAGGGTGTCCAAAGTACATGCTCCCCACCACCTCAGAGGTAAAGTTTTCCGAGCTGCTGTACCACACAACCAGTACCACCCTGTCCCTAGCAGAACCGGGAGGCCAATATAATTAAGTAACTGAAATGCTGGATCAATAGAGACAAAATGTGGTCCTCTGTCAGAGGATATAGTTGCTGGAACTCCAAAACGTGGTATTATCTCTTGTATCAATGCTTTAGCTGTCTCCCGAGCTTTAGCTGTTCTGGTTGGGAATGCCTCTGGCCAACCTGAAAAGGTATCAGTTAATACCAATAAATATCGATACCCCCCTTTTCTTGGAAGTTCTATAAAATCAATCTGTCATTATTGCCCAGGCCCATTGTCTTTCCCAATCTGGCCCATTTCTGGCTTGGCGGTATTCTTGGGATTAGTTTGGAGGCAAAGATCACGTTGTTGAGTTACCTGTCTCACCATAGTATACAAATTTCTGGCCACACTTTCTCTAATTAAATGTTTATATAGAGTCTCCATCTCCCAATGCCTTTTCCTATGTTCTTCCCTTACCAAATGCCATATTAGGCAGGAGGGAATAATCACTTTTCCTTGTGGGGTATAAGCCCACCCTTCTTTGTTATATGACCCTTCCAGATCTGTGATAAGGTTTTGATCTTCCTCGGTATATTTTGGCTTACCTTCTAGGGAGATTCGCCGTCAGGGACTAAAGCTCCTTCTGTTTTTATCTCTGTTTTAGCTACCTGTTTTGCCTCTCTGTCCACCAGCTCATTTCCTCTCTCCAATTCCGAGCTCACTTTCCGGTGAGCCTTAATATGCATAATCGCCACCTTCTCAGCAAGTTGGACTGCTTTCAACAGTCTCAAAATCTCTTTTGCATGCTTAATAGTTTTCCCTTGAGAGCTCAGTAACCCTCTTTCCTCCTAGATTGTTCCATGCACGTGCACAACTCCGAAGGCATATCTGGAGTCTGTATAAATATTCACAACTTTGCCTTGAGCCACTTCCAAGGCTCGGGTCAGAGCAATTATTTCTGCGCTCTGTGCAGAGGTATTTATGGGCAAAGGTCTATTATTTCTTGACTAGTGGTAATGGCATATCCCGCGTGTCTTTTACCACTCAGGACATAGCTGCTTCCACCTGTGAACCAGTTTTCTCCGCTTTCCATAGGGTTGTCTTTTAGATCTGGTCGGTTTGCGTACGTTGTTTCAATAGTCTCCAAAGAGTCATGATGCGCTGGTTCTCCCGTGTTTCCACTAAGGAAAGAAGCTGGGTTGACAATGTTAGTAACTAAGACCTCCACATCATCCTGTTCTATCAGTATAGCCTGATATCTCAGGGATCTTTGTGGAGAAAGCCAGTGCCCACCCTTTGCGTCCAGCACTGCGGACACTGTGTGAGACACTAAAACAGTCATCTTCTGGCCCAGAGTAAATTTTCGGGCTTCTTGTACATTCAATATTACAGCTGTAATTGCTCTCAAGCATCCAGGCCAACCCTTCGCAGTTGCGTCTAACTGTTTGGAAAAGTAGGTAACTGCTCGTCGATAGGGGCCCAGATCTTGTGCTAATATTCCCAGAGCAATTCCCTGTTTCTCGTGGGAAAAGAGAAAAAAACGGTTTACTCACATCAGGGAGCTCTAAGGCCGGAGCCAACACCAAAGCTTTCTTTAGTAGCTCAAAGGCTCGTGTGGTCTCTTTGCCCGTCCAGATCATACAATCGTATCGTAACAGTTTCCTTTCTCCAGACGGTATTTCCCAAGATTCCAAGTCTTTTGCGAGCTCATTGCCAAAGATGGTAGACTGTTCGTAAATCCTTGTGGCAACACCGTCCAAGTGAGCTGAGTCTTGCGACCACTTTTGGGGTATTCCCATTCAAATGCAAATAATTTTTGGCTGGCTTCATGGGGAGGGAGGCAAAAGAAGGCATCCTTCAGATCTAAAACAGTAAACCAAGTTAGTTCAGGTGTTAATACGGTCAACAGGGTATATGGATTTGCTACTACGGGGTAAAGGTCCTCAGTTATTTTATTTACGGCCCGTAGATCCTGGACCACACTATACAACCCGTCAGGTTTACGAACAGGTAATACAGGGGTGTTGAAATCAGACTCACAGTTTTTCAGTAATCCTATTTATAAAAATCTTTCAATCACTGGCCGAATTCCTTCCTTACCTTCCCTTCTGCGGGCAGACTGGTTAAGAATAGACTCAGTATCTGGATATATTGCTGATCTTTTACTTCCAGAGTAATTTCTCCTTTTTCAAATGTAATTTTTGCACCCAATTGTTCTAACAAATCTCTTCCCAAAAGTGGCTTTGGGGAGTTGGGCCTATGTAGGAATTTGTGGATACCCCATTGTTTTCCCAATTTATACTTCAAAGGTTTACAAAAATATGCCTTTTCACTTTGGCCAGTCGCTCCTTTTACCATGATATAGTCGTTTCCCAGGGGCATCAAGGCTTGATGTAAAACCAAGTATGTTGCCCCTGTGTCAACCAAAAATTCTACTTCTTGTTCTTCCTTCCCCAGCCTCATTATAACCAGTGGATCTGCTAGGGTAGATTCCCCAGGTCCCTGTCAATCCTTTTTCACATGGGCTACTATTCTTCCTGTCTGGTGGCTTCGCCTCTTTGCCTTGTTTCTTGGACACCCTCCTTTCCAATGACCAAATTTCTTACACAACGCACATTGATCCTTACCTAATCAAGATGGTTCTCGTCTAGGCCTCCCTTCCTCCTCTTCCCTGACAACTGCTATCCTTCCTCTCTATTACTAAATACTCTCCACGCTTCACCCAGCAACACTTCCAGATTTCTACCTTCTGTAGGGCGCAGCTTCTGGAGTTTGTGCCTAATGTCCCCCGTAGACTGACCCAAGAACAGGGAGACTATTTGTTGTATTCCTACCTCTGACCCAGGATCCAGCGGTGTGCTACGGCGCATTACATCCCTCAATCGATCCAGGAACTCGGATGGGGACTCAGAAGGACCTTGTTTAACTGCATATAGAGCTGACCAGTTTGTGGTTTTGGGAATAGCCCTTTCCATTCCCTTCAAAATCCATTCTTGATATTCCTGTAGCCTCTCCATATGGGCAGATTTATTAGCGTCCCATTTTGGGTCTCGGAGGGGAAATATTCTTTGACATCCCCCCCGTGATCTTGTAATGGTCTTCAGCTAAATTGTCTGCTGTTTTCAAAATTAATTGCTTTTCTGTTTCTGTCATATACTCTAAGAGCAACTGTATACCTTTCCAGTCTGGATTATGTTGTTTTACGATGAACTGAAAATGCTTAGTAACACTCACCGGGTCGCTTCTATAGTCTCTTGCAACTTTTCTCCATTCTCCTAGATCAGTGGTGGAAAAGGGCACCTTAATCATCATTGTTCCTCCATCAGGTCCCACTGCCTCTCGGAGTGGGGCTTGTAAAGCTGTAGGGACAGTCCTAGAGGCAGTTTTCTTCCTTGTGCGGGAAGATATGGGACTGTCCATACAGTGCCTACTGTAATCATGAGACTGGCATAAAATTTGAGATTTTTATAATGCAGCTCATATTTGTTCTTTACTTTCTTTGTGAGTTCAGGGTTTGTTTTAGGGCACATTGTAATTTTTAGATTTGTTTTAGAATCGAGAAGCTTGGGAGAAAATTTTTGTGATTGGGTTTTTTGGTTTGGTTTTTTTTGTCCATCCATAGTCATTTGTCATAAAGAGCTGAGCATTCAAGGAAATACCAAAACTATTATGATTTGCAAAGTGAAAACCTGTAGTACGTTCTACACAGATTTGGTCGCCTTCTATTATGCTTAAATTGTGGCCTGTCATGATGGACACCAAACTTCAGGCCAAACTTGACATCTGCAGTATTCAGAGTATATGCATTTGTCAAGCAATGAGCTAGCAAGTGTCTGGAATTGTTAGGTAGCAATGCCTGATTAAAACATGGTCTATATTCATATGAAGCAATCCCAGAAAATGAAGAGGAATTTGCAGCACTTAAAAAAAGACATCATATTTATGCAGTACAATTCAGGTAAACGTAAAAGAATTCAAAACCTTCCCTCCTTGGCTACCAGTTTTGAGAGAAGTATGGCGTTGTGCGTAGAACAAAGGGATGTCTGTAAAACTTTCCCTGTTGCATGCTCAGTCTGTAAGAACGTTTCATGTTTTGCAGAAATGCTAACAGCTTCCAAGGTTATACAAGCATGGTAGCTTCCCCCACCATCTTTTCAGAAATACGGAAAGCAGGAAAATCCCAGAGTCTGGAAAAGTTGCTGGCAGAATCGTTTGCCCGAGGTAGGTTTAAAATTGAGAGATTCTTGGCCCTCTTCATAATTCATGTAACTAATTTTCCACAAGTTTTCTAGGCTTGCTTCTGTGGGTCCTATGATAATGCAAAGAGAACAAGTGAAGCTCTAGAAGTAAAATACTTCTCATAAGTTTAATCCCTTTTTTAGTTTAAAAGACCTCATGCACTGTGAACTTGTTTTATAGTCTTCTCCCCAAATGTAGGTGTGGAGAGTCACAGAAAGACATAAATATTGAAGTCTCCAGTAGCTGCATGTTCCCTGTTTTTATTCTAAAGAAATGTTTGGAAGGTATTTCTGAGGAGTTAATGTTGTTTATGTGTTGGGTTTGTTTGGGTTTTTGCTGTGCTGGCTTAATTCTCATTGATTATAGTCTAATCCCTTTGTGTTTCTTTTTACAAAGAAATCCAAGCAATAGTTACCAATATTAACCAAGACAATAGAGTCCTTAATGCCGGGGATCTTTTTTTGTACGTCTTGCCTTTTTTAAGCTGCTTTCCAATTTCTCAGTGGGCAGGAAACTAGATGGCACGTGTTTTTTCCCTTTTGTGTCCTTGCAGAACTCTTGCGTTGAATTTTAACTTCTGTGTTGCCTGTGAATAACGTAGAGAAGTGATACATTGCTTTGTACAGCAATGCACCTTGATTTTGAATGCATGATGAATACCGTGGAAGGAACCAAACGCGAGGAAAGTTTTATGTGAGTGTGTTCCTATATTTCTTTTTTTTTTCTGAATTTGTAACTGCAATTGGGGAGTAAAAAAATTTCAAACCAAAACCAAACTCCTAATCACCCCCGACCTCCTCAAACACCTAGTGTCTTGTCAGCTGTGGAATGACATCGCTCAGTGAGTTAACCTTGAGGAGAGATTTTGTTTGGTCCAGACTGTGGGCAAAATCCAAGAACTAGCAAAATAAGGTCCTCATTCGCTAGAGCTCTGTGTGGGGAATTGTTATAGGAGAAGAAGTGTTAACTTCTTAGGGCAAGCGGACTTGCATTTGAATCCTGAATTTGTTCTTTTGGCAACACAACATTTTCACTCTTTCACCCTAAGGAAAACTCTTTTTTTGCCAGTTTCCCATAAAAGCGATCATGAACAACGTTAACTTCATTTGGTAAAACGACTCCTTCTGACAGAAGGGGAAAATATTAAGTATGCAATGAGTGGAGTCACAGATGAATCTACTAAGCAGACCACAATGTTTACTCTCACAGGCTTTACTGTATACGAAGCTAGTGGACTCAAGTAATGGACTGATAAGTGTATAAGCATTTGCAGAATGAGGACTTTTCAGTTAATCTTCTGTAAGATTTTTGTCTACACCAGCTTGTACGCCAGGATCCTAGCTCACTTTCTGTGCTTGGGTCTTTGAGTTTGTTTCTGCATTCAACTTTGTTTCCAGGAAAACATATCAAATCTGTGATCATTACAGCATGCCATAATAGTTAATATGCCAGATTTAAGAAAAACACAGCTAAGGAGCTTCCTTCTTCACAACCCCCCAACAAATAAACCCCCAAAATGAAGGAATTCCTTAAACCTAGAAAGAAAGAAATACGCTGTGAGTCACATGTTGCAGTGATGTGGTAGCAGCAGGGTCCTTAGAACCGATGATTTACAAGACCTAATGTCTTTCTGTGGACTTTGAAGGCTGAGTGTTTTGTACTCTAGCAATTTTCTGCTACTGTTATGTATTCACGTAGATCTGTAAGGCAATTGTTGTTACTTTCTTTGCATAGTCTGGTAAAATATTTGTATAATAGGAAAATTATGTTTTTGTGCTACTCTCCTTGGGAAACAGAAACTAAGCCTGCCATTAGATGCTAGGCCACAGTCGTTGACGGAGCAGGGTAGTGTATCTTACATTTTGTGCTACACTTGGTCAAGTCTCATCTCTATCGTATTCGCTGTTACTTTATTAAATTTAGTATCTGCACTTTCTATTTCCAGACAGGCCTCTCGTTCAGAGCACAGAGGCATGGTTCTCTCTGCGTCTGGCTTCCCGTCCCTATCTTTTCATTCCTTCCTCTCCTCCCTGTAGCCTACTGCTATCGTTTTCTTTCACCAGCTCTCTCTCTGCCGGGCTCCGGAACCCTGTTTTTTCATTTCTCCCTGTCTGTCTTGTAGCTCCTCAGTACTTTTTCTTTCCCTGGCTCCCTGTCCCTGTTTCTTCCTTCTTGGCCCTGTAGCACGCTCTGATTCTGTTCCATTCTCTGCCTCTGCTTTCCCAGCAATCTGTCCCTCGCTTTTAATTCCTCCCTCTCCGCGCTGTCGCCCGTGCGGTCTCTTGCCTTTCTCCGTCGCTGGCTGGCTGGCTGTCCCTGCTCATTCATTCCTCCCTCTCCCCCCTGCAGCGCCTGTCGCTTTTGTCCGTTCTCCCTCTCGCTGTCTCTGGCTCCCTGATGACCCTATTTTGGACTCCCACCACCCATGCACCCCCTTCTTTCCATGCTCATTGCTCTTCTTGTTGCTCTCCAGCTCTCTTTTTTCCCCAGCTCCCTGTACAGTGCAGATATGGGGGTTGTTTTGGTGGTGTTCCCCGCCCCTTACCTCCGTGTTTCACTGTCCTGGCTCCCCATTGTTTCATTCCTCCTTTCGGCTCGGTTGCCACTTTTTTGTCTCTCCCTCTCTCCTGGTCTGACTCCCTGCCCCCGGTCTCCTCTCTTGTAGCGTCCCGTGCCTCACACCTCGTTTTCGGCGGCCTCCCCCTGCCCAGCAGCCCATGGCTCCGGGAGCCGCCCGCCCGCCTGTTCCCTGCCGCACCGAGGAGCGCGGCTCCGGGAAGGACTGCCGGGGTGTCCCCGGGGCAGGCCCCGAGCCCCGGGGCAGCCCCGCTCCCGGGCCTTGTCATGCGCCGCCTCCTTTGCCCTCGCGGCTGCGTTCGCCCTCGCTTTGCCCCGGGTGAGGGGCTGTGCCGGAGCTCGGGGCAGGAGGGGATGCCCTGGGGTGGGGGTCGGGCGCTGGCCCCCTGTTCCAGCTGGGCTCCAGCTGTGGGCCGGGGCTGGAGGAGCCCCAGGTGCGGGCGGTGAGGCCGGTGGGGACGGACGCTCCCTGCACAGGGGTGGCTGCCGGGGGAGGGGCTGGTGCTGCTGCTGCCCTACTCCCGGTGGCCGTGGAGGGGCCGGGGGGAGCCAAGGGTGGAGCGGTCGCCCGGCCTGACCGGGCTGCGGCTGCAGCGAGAAAGAAGGTGAGTGGGGCCGCCCGATCGACCTGAGGCAGGGCGGCGGGGTCCGCGTCGGAGGCACGGAGCAGAGGGGTGTGCGAGCCGGCGGAGGGGTCCACCCGGAACTACGCTGCAGAGGGCGGGTGAGCGCCCGCGTCTCGGCGGGGATGGGGGATGGGGGGGGTGGAAGACGGTGTCCGCGCAGGGTGAGCCAGCAGGACAGGCTGCGTCTCGCGGCATGGCGGGAGCCGAAGTCCTGAGGCACGGGGTTTGCTCTCGGCCATGTTCGTTCCCCGCCATGCCGGGAAGCGTGGTCTTCCGGGCGGTCATGCTGTGCTTGCTAGTGCATGCCGGGAGATGTAGTTTTTGCGACGCGGGTTCCCGGGCATGCGTGGTGGCGTGCCTCCTCGCCGCCCTCAGTGCTGCCGCCCTGTGACCAAAATTAGGTACTGCAGCTCGGCAGCCGCGCATGCGCGGTACAGCACCTCGTCGCTCAGAAGCTGCGCATGCGCGATGGGCGCATTGCCGCAGCTCGGGAGGCACGCATGCGCGGTGGGGAACCTCGCCGCAGCTCGGAAGCCGCGCATGCGCGGCGGCGCCTAAGTGACCCACGCTGCCGGCCGCCGGTAACCGCGATGCCGTTCTGCGGTCCCTGCGCGCTCTTTGCTACTTCCCGGTAAGGTCGCGCCGTTGCCGCCCCATGTGCGCAACGTGGGCGGGTGCTCGCCCTGCAAAATGAGGCACGGCCGCCGGGTGCTCGCTGCTACTGCAGCCCGGCGTTCGCGCACCGCCCCTCGCCCCTGCGGCGTGCCGCCGGCGTCCGGCGCATGCGCGGTGCGCGGGAGCAGCATGGCGGCGCAGCGGGGTCCAGTTCCCGGCGGGGCGTGAAGGGCCGGGACCACCGGTGAGGCGAGCGAGCCCCTGGGGCGGGTGCGGGGCGTCTCCTGCGCACCGGCCGCCCGCGGGTGGTGGGGCGAGGAACTTCGAGCCGCCCGCTGCGACCGGCTGCCGGCCCGCTGGAGGCGAGTCGGGTCGGGGCAGCCCCGGGGAATTACCGGGGCTCTGGGAGGAGGGAGGGAGGCGGGCACCCCCCAGGCGCGGACGCCGGGCGCCTCCCAACTCGTCAGAGCCCCCCCGCTCGCTTCTCCTGGCCCCGCGCAGCTGCCCCCAGCTCCAGCCCCTCCCCTGAAGCCCGTCCCGTAGCCCCGGGCCGGCCCCGGGCCCTGTCGCAGAGGCGGCAAGCCGGGCCTCGCGTGCGCTGGGTTCTCCGTGAAAGCGGACGCCGTTGGCAGCGGTGCAGGGGCAGAGCGGCGTCTCCGGCGGCCCCCGCGGAAGGAGAGGCTTCGGCCAGGGGGGAACTACGGTAATAAGGGTCGCTGCTGCTTCTTTCCCTCTGCCAGGGGCCGCGCTGGGGGGGGATGCCGCTGACCGCACCCGCCTCGGGCTCGCGTGGGTTGTCTCTGCCCAGCCTCGCTCTCCTCGTGGCACGGCTGCAGAAAGGGACAGGCGGAGCGCTTGCCGGCCCTGGGCGGGAGCTGCCACGGCCAGAGCTGGAGAGGCCAGAGAACGGTAAAGAGGAAGAAGAAACCGAAGGCCGGCCGGCCGGCAGCTGCCTCCTGCTGCAGGGAAGAGCGAGCCAGCCCCTCCAGGTGAGGTAGGATTCCTCTTCGTAGTCCGCAGCAGGCCACACCATCGACATGCAGGGTCTGTACGCGTCACCAAAGGCGGCCGCGTAGCGCACGAGCGAGGCTACGTGTGTAGGGAGCCCCGTCTTGTACGAGCTGTAAGACACCCCGGTATTCTCTTAGGTGGAGGACAGCCAAGCGACAGGAGTTACAGAAGGCGAAGGGAGGAGAGGAGGAGGAGGAGGAGGAGGAAGAAGCGTCTGAACTGGCGAACTCTCCCAGCAGTGCAGGGAGTGAAAGCTGTGGTGAGTCCCAGGCCCTCGGGGCCCTGTTGCCCCTATTCTGCATCCCGGGCCCTCACTACCTCTCCCCTGGCCCCCCCGTCTTTCCCACGCTGATGTGGTTCCCCCCCACCACCCCCCGCCCATACCTCCTTTCTCCATCTCACTCTGACCAGCTCCCCGTCCTCATCTTTTAGGTCCTCTCTCTCCCTGCTCTGTAGCTTGTGGCTATTTTTCCTTCCTCTGCCTCTCTCAGTCTGGCTCCCTGTCCCTGCTTTTCCATTCCTCCCTCTGCAATGTAGCGTGTTGCTACTCTTTTCTTTCACAGTCTCTCTCTGTCCGGCTCCCAGCCACCGTTTTTGCCTTCCCTCCACTCTGTTCTCTAGTCTCTGGCTGATGTTCAAGGTCTTCCTTCTCGGCCCTGTAGCACAGCACAAGTCTCTTTCTTCCTCTGTCTCCCGCTATCCTGCTCCCTGTCCCTGTTTTGCAATTTTGTCCTTGTCAGCCCTGAGCCACGCTGCAGTTTCATTTCTTTTGCCGTCTTGCCCTGTCCGGCTCCCTGCCAGGATCTTTTAATTCTTCTCTCTCTCCCTCTTGAAGCCCATCGCTGTTTTACTCTTTCTCCCTGTCTCCCTGTCCGTCTCCCCCTCTCCGTCTTTACTTACTCTTTTAAGTAAAATCACTGGCTGAGACCTTAAACATGTCACTTCTTGCCCGACAAGATCAAACAGACCATGAGCAAGCTTGTTAGGCTTCCCGTGTAAACTCACGGATAACACAAAGCAAGCTCCTTAGGCTTCCCGTGGAAATCACTGCTACCAGGTTAAATTGACCTCCTTGTGCCGTCCTGAGGCCGAAAGACCGAGGAGCTAATTCGATGAGTAGATATGGACAAAGGAAGCCCCAGGTTCAACTGGCAGACTGCGTGAGGAAGACTGTGGATGACCACCTGAGGGTGAAAAGACCCTAACCCTAATTTTACTGCGCATGCTTGGACTATGTCAACGAATTCCGGGGACTCCTCACCATATGACTGCCCTTCTTGGGGGATCTGATGACACGTATGACTTTTCTGCATATGAACTGATGTGCTTTACTAACCCGTCGGAGCACTCGTGGTGGAGCGATCCCCAGCGCTGCCGTAACGAATGCCCGCCTTCTAAAGCTTCAAACTAAGTGTTAGAGGGTTTTCTGGCCGACTTTTCAGTATCCCTTTGTATTTGATTGTTTCTGGTATTCCCTTAGTGGCTTCACTTGTTAGATTTTCTATCTACGTCTCCGTTTTAGTTCGCCATTCCTGCCTCTTAATATTTTTCCTTTTGCCGTAATCACCATTGCTTTTAAAATTTTCTGCCGCCTTTTCTCTCATTCGCGGTCCTTATTTGCCTACCCTTATTTTTTAACTGACTTCTTCCCTTCCCTTAGTGCCCTCTGAAACAAGGATCTAAAACAATTAGAAGGTTGTAGCATGTGTAACTAATCAACTGTCAGTTTTACAAATTTCTGAAGAGATGTACTTTCTGGAAGGTTATTGATTTCGTGATTAGTTTAACTTTAGTATAGACTTCTTTAGCCTAGCAACCGTGGCATTATGTTTAACGGCCTATTCTCATAGTCCTTAGGCTGTATTTGCCTCAGTGCCAACACTGTACCTATATGTAAACAGTTCATCAGGAGGAAAGCAGCCCTGATGAAAATTAAAAGACAAGTAGAAACGGAGAAGACAGGTGGAGAGAACCAAGAGGAGAAGAGTTAAGAGCAAGGACTGAGAAATTGATGAGTGCAGAGGAGATACCTTCACCTTGAGCACAGAAACGTCCTAGCAGGAGTGCTCAAACACGGATGGTAAGACGGAACCGCTTGGCTGAAGAACAGAAGGGGAAAACATCCAAGGAGAAGGAACTATCCTCAGGAGACCTGTGACCATAAAAGGGAAAAAGAAGGAGGGGGCTAACTCCCCAAACGACCACCGACGACCGCCCGAGACGCCCGCGCACGCGTAGGGTAGTTTTGCAACACCAGCGTTATGTAAACGTGGCAGATAAGCGAGGAGGCGGAGATTTCTCAGGACACGTGCAAATATTCACGTCTTTCAGGTATATAAAGGATGAAGTTTTGCTTCCGCGCGCGCGCGTTGGGAGGAGATATCCCCCAGGCGTCCGGCGTGGCAATAAAGGCGTCTGCTTAATGACACTTTGGTGTTACTGAGTTTAAATTTCTGTAACTTTTGTGAATCATTTGGTGACCCAGGTGGGAGGGACATCCTCTGTTCGGCTGCGGGACCCGATGAGTCTGGGACTCTCTTGGGTTTGCCCCCGGAGATCTTTTCCGGAGAGACCCCCGTTCGCAGTCGGATCACCGCGGGGACAGACAAAGACCCTCTGGCAAGAAGACATCCTTAAATCCTGAATTGGTAACGATCGATCAATTTGGGACCGTCTTTAAGACGTGCAGACGTGCACACGGGTCGGCGTATAGCGGCTCGCTAGCACCTTACAGGTGTACCTCTGGGGGACTTGTGTCCCATATGGTAGGGGATTTAACTTCCCCGTTTGGAGGGGCTGCGTCCCCATTTGGAGGTCCGGTTAACTGTTACCTGACTTTTGGCTAATGCATTTCGGGTATTGGTTATTGGTTTGTCATTTATTGGATTTTGGTTATTAACGGTAAAATTTGCATCAGATATGGGAGAGTCACAGAGTGGCGGAATTCTAAAGAAAAGCCCACTGGGATGTGTTTTGCAGCACTGGAGAGATCCGGGGGGAGTGCCGGGAGGCAGTGTCGATAGGAAAACTTTAATTAAGCATTGTAATCAGTGGTGGCCTCTCTAGAAGCCAGACGGTGGAGAAAAACGGCCCTTTAACAGGACATTAAAATAGAATACATTATTACATTAAGGTACATATAATTGTAATATAATACTACACACGTTATAATAGGTATTATACATTTAGTGTAATAGTACAATTTAATGCTCTTCCTTCAGGGAGAAGGAAAATGGGATGAAGTGCTTTATGCAGATACGTATGTTTTTCACTCTACGAAACCACCCTGAATGGCAGAAAGAACGTGGAATCAATTCAGCACCCCAGGACCCTATGGTCCTGGCAATAGAAAAAGACAAACAATAAGCAAAATAGGAAGCAAAAAAGATGTTGCTCGCCTTGTGGCATTGGACAAAGATGTTTAAAGGTTGACAGAATGGGAGATTAAAGGATTGTTTGACCCCGATTGCGAGGATGTGCGTGCAATGTCGGATGCGGTGTTTAGCGAGGCAGAAAAGCAGAGTGTTGTGAGGGTGGCCAGACCCTCAAGTCCAGGCTCTGGTTTTGGCTGGAACTCTGCCGGGAACAGTGGATAACCATGTTCCCATTACCAGTCCCGGTCGGGGCCCTAACCAGCCAGGAGCCCGGGACTTAGTACCGCGGTACAGGGAACGAATGGCTTCTGGAATAAGAAGTGCTGTCCCAAAATCAGTAAATTGGTCTAAATTGTATGAAATTAAACTAGATAGATAGAAAAGAATCCCCTACTGATTTTTTGAACCGATTAAAAGAAGGGATGCAGAAATATACTCCTTTAAACCGTACCTCTCGGGAGGGAAAGGGTCAGTTGTTATTCCTGGTTCTGGGACAGCTGACGGATGATGTCAAGAAAAAGTTACAGCAAGTGCAAGGAACAGATGTGAGAGATTTAGAGAAATTGCTGGAGACTGCTTGGCAAGTGTGTCGGAATAGGGACAGGCGGGGGGGGGGAATGGGCAAAACAATTGCCAGCGCTACAGCGGCTGCTTTGCGCACCGCAGGGGCCAGGTAACCTCTGGGAACCCACCGGGAAACACCACTAATGGGAGGCGAGGAGCCATGAGAAGTAGCCCAAGTGCCCCGTCTCGGGGAAGTCAACCCCTCCCGAAAGATCGGTGTGCCTACTGTCAGCCAAGGATGGAGCTCGAATGGCGGGGTATGGCGGGGTATGCCGTGACCACCGCAGAGCGAGTGCTGGAAGCAAAGTCACTCCCTGAGGGTACATCCGCACAACGAGCCGAATGAATTGCTTTAGTGAGAGCTTGTTGAAGGACTGCGAGCAAACACCCGGACAATTTCAAAATACGCCTTGGGTGTAGTTCATGCCCGTGGGGCTATCCGGAAGGAATGGGGACTTCTGACCGCCCAAGGAAAACATTAAGCTTGCTGACGTGATCCTAAGACTTTTGGATGCGGTACAGTCGCCTTCGGCGGTTGCGCTTATGCACCGCAAGGGGCACCAAGAGGGTGACGCTGCTCAGGAAGTGGGGAATAAATCGGCAGATTATGAGGCAAAAAGAGCTGCGGAACAAGGTGAGGTGTTAAGTTTGATTCCTGAAAAAGCTTTGCCGCTACCGGACTCGGTCGACTGTGATGAGAAGGACCTTAGATTAATTAAAGATTTGGAAGCAGAAGTTGAATCATCAGGTTGGGCAAAATTAAAAGGTAACAGAGTAATAGTTCCCTTTAGAATAGTATGGAAACTGGTAAAAGCAGAACACGACCAGACTCATTGGGCAACTGAAGCCTCGTATGATTCCCTTATGAAGCAAATAGTAGCCGGGAATTTGTTTCAAACTGTAAAAGCCATGGTTAATAACTGTGAAGTATGCAAAGGTGGGAAATCGTGTAAAATTTGGAAGTCTCGGTAAAGGGAAAGTTCCAGGTCAAAATTGACAAACAGACTTTTCCGAACTCCCACGGAAAGGGGAGGGTTTGGGATTTGTTCGTATTAACAGATACCTTTTCGGGCTGGCCAGCAGCTTTCCCTTGTAGGGCTAATAAGGCTAGGGAAGTGACAGGAGTACTCTTAAACGAAAATTATTCCCAGATTTGGAGTACCAGCAGTAATATCTTCTGATAGGGGTGCTCATTTTTGTGCGCAAATAGTGCAACGAGTTAGTAAAATTTTAGGAACAAACCGGCAACCGACCTCAGGCAAGTGGGCCAGTGGAGAAAATGAATCACTTAATTAAACAACAGCTAGCTAAACTTAGTCAAGAAGCAAATCTACATTGGTACCAAGCGCTCCCACTGTAGCCCTACTACGAATCAGGGTAAAACCGGGAACTAAAGAGAATTTAAGTCCATTTGGAATTTTGTTGGGGCGGCCGTAACCGATCCCAATACCGAGGGGAAGATCTCACCCAGTTAGGCGAAAATAATCTATAGAAATACATAATAATATTAGGAAATTCTAAACGAGAGCGATTGCAAGTGCCTAGAGAGTCTAGCCAGACGTTCTCTCTAACAGGAGTTCCGGTTCCGGTTAACACCTCTCTATTTAATAACCCCTGCTATGGAGTAGGTCATGATAAGAACAGCTTTAGATTTACATCACCTCTTGGGGTTGTGAAGAAGTTCGGAGCAAATTAGCCTCTCTGTTACCAAATTTTAAATGGATCAAAGAGCTGCTTGTACTCGTATTAGTTGATAGCTTATTTGTTTTATGTACGTGTTGTATAATTCGAGGTTCGCTATGGCGTTGTCAGAAGAATGGGGATGACTGTGTTACCTGGAAAAAGAGTAAGGTCAAACCTGAAGTCGCAACAGGGAGGTATTTTAATCGACGGACGAAGGAGAGCGGTACGTTATAAGGGACTGCGAAAGAATTCGCAAGGGTAATAGAAAAGGGGGGAAGTGAAACAGAAGATGTCTGCTTAATGACACTGTGATGTTACTGAGTTTAAATTTCTTTCACTTCTCTGCATCACCTTGCTTTTTCATTTTTCTTTCTCCAACTCTTTTAAAAGTTTGCCGTTTCTTTTATGTTTTATTCCCTTCTTTCCCTAACACCTATCGCTTTTTAAATGTTCTTGCCAGGCTTACTTTTGTTCCCTTTGTCTGTATTTTTAATTAGCTCTTGTCTTTCCTTAGCGCCCTCACTATTAAAACTTTCTTTCTACATCTCTGTTTACTGTCCCTATTTCACAATTTTTTCCTTATTTCTTTAATCCCTGTTGCTTTTAACATTTTCTACTTTTATCCCATCTTCTGTCTCTCTCTTCTGGTTTTTCTTTATTGTCATCGCATTTAAAATTGTCTCTCTATAGCTGTTTTACTCCACTGTCCCTATTTCTGTTTTTTCCTTTATTTCCCTAATGCCTATCACTTCTAACATGTACTTTCTGTGCCCTTCCATGTCTGTATCTTCAGTTATTTCTTGTCTTTCCTTAGTGCCACCCCTTCTTCAGTTTCCCTTCTACATCTCCATTTTAGTTCACCATCACTGTCTTTAATTAAAGTCCTTAATCCCCATTGCTTTTCAAATTTTCTACTTTTATCTCGTCCGCTGTCGTTACTTATTAGTTATTTTCTCTTATTTTTTCCTAAGGGCACCGCTTTTTGTATTTCCTTTCTGCGTCTACTTTTATGTGGTTCGCTGTCCCCATTTTTCAATTTTTTTAGTCATCGTTCTTTTTGGTTTGAAATTTTGTTTCTCGGTGTACTTTTATCTCATTTTCTATCCCTACATTTTTTTTCCCCGTTTCCTGTAACTTGCCGCTTCTAACATGTTCGTTCTAAATCTACTTTTATTAGGATGTAGCTCCCTTTTTTTCAGTTGGTTCCTGTCTCTCCTGTACCCCCTCACGTTTAGATTTTCTTTCCTCGTCTGTTTTTATCCACTTCAGCAGCTTCATTTTTTTAGCTCATTCTAGTGTGTCCCATACCTTGTTGCTTGTGAAATTTTCTTGCTATGTCTTTGCCTATTCAGGTTTTTTCCCTATTTTAACTTTTTTTCCCCGTCTTAACGTCTTCATTTTCGAATAACAGAATCATTTAGGATGGAAAAGACACTTAAGATCATCGGGCCCAGCCGTAAACCTAACACGGCCAAGTCCACCACTAAACCGTGGCCTTAAGTGCCACATCCACGCGCCTTTTAAATACCTCCAGGAACGGTGAGGAACTTATGTTTTTATGCTTACTTTAACCTGGTTTTCTGTCACGATTATTTACTCTTTTCCTGTCTGTCCTCTACCTCATCGTTTTTTAAATTTTCTGTGTCTGCTTTTATGGAGACGGCTAACCCTACGTTTTTATTACTTCCTGGCTATCCTGTGTGAAATCACTTCTGAATTTTTTTTCCCTATCTGTTTTCATCCAGTTCACTGTCTTTATTTCATTCCCGCCTCTGCTATACCCTGTCACTATTTAAATTTGCTTTCTGCCTTTGTTGATTTCTTCTGCTGCCCCATTGCCAAGTTTCTCCTTCTTTAACACCTTCGCTTTTGATAATTTTTTGTCTACTTTTATCTGGTCTTCTCTCCCTATTTGTTAGTTTTTTCCTCCCCTGCCTCATACCCTTTTTTTCTTTTTAAATTCTCTTTCTATATTTGCTTTTATCAAGATGTCTATTCTTTTCCAATTCTTTCTGTTTGTCACACACCCCGTCGCTTTTTAGATTTCCCTGGCGCGTCTCCCTTACCCCCCCCCCGCCATCCCGGGGTTTTACGGGGTCTCCTTGGCGTGCTGTTATCTCTGGAGCGTGATTTGTACCCCTCTCGGTTTGTCAGAACATCTCCTCGGGCCATCCCTCTTCCTCAGAGTGGTCTTTCTGTCCTCTCCTCCATCTTGCTCGCCTCCCGTCGGCCAGCGTCTCCCCGACGCCGCCTGTGCTCCGTTCAGATCCCCTCCCGAGTACCTCTGTGCCCTCCAGCCTTCTGCCGTCTCTCCGGCCGCCTCGGCACCCCTCTGATTTCCGCCACGACGCTTCCTGCGAGCGACCTCACGTTCCGTAACCGGACTGTGAAACAGGACCTGAATTAACCGTAACTGCAGAGCGTAATGGCACATTTTCTCGTATTTTACCCTCACCGCCTTTCAGGCCGTGGCTGGAAACCTGCTACGCGTGGCGCGCAGGATGCGGCAGCAGCTTTGGCGGCGGATGGCAAGAGGCGAAGGCCAAAGCAGAGGCTGCACGGCTCCCGTGCGCTGGGTTTATTGTTTTACTTAGGAGCGTGGCCGTTCGTCTTAAACTGTTTATGGTGTTCTCGCCCAGTGCAGCATTTTGCAATCAGCTGGTTTAAGGAAAACACGATGTCATCTCTGTCAAAGTTCTACATATTTTGGACATGAAATATGAAACTGAGAACTTTAACCCTGGGTTTCCTGGGATTAGCTCTTGGAACTGCTTTAGAATCCCTTGTGTGTCGGCTCCCCGAAACTTACTGCTCATCTGCCGACTCTGCCCTGTACCATTTCACCTATTAATTTTTTCCCACGTTTCCCTCTCTGCAGCTCCCTCTCCCCGTTTTTTAATGCTTACTTGTGTTTCTTGTACCCTGCTGCATTTTAATTTCTCGCGCTACAGTTCCCTCCCTCCGGCACCCTGTCTCTGTGTTTTATTTCCTCCCTCTGTCCTGCACCCCGTCGCTGAAAAAACTTTCTTCCTATGTTTCCTTCTGTGCATCCCCCCATCCCTATTTTTTCATTATTTCCTGTGGTTCTTGTACCCTGTTACTTTTAACATTTTCTCATTGCGGTTCCTTCTAGCCATCTCCCTGTTTGTTTAATATTCCCGTGTTTCTCGTACCTGACCGCCACTTCTTTTTCCTTTCTGCCTTGTCCTCTGTCCGTCTCCCCGTCCCTGCGTTTTAATTCCTGTCCGTGTCTCTCGTACCCGGTTGCTTTTTAAAAGTTCTTCTACGTCTCCCTCTACCCGGCTCCCTTTCTCCGTTTTTTTTGTTTGGGGTTTTTTTTTTTGGTTCCCCACCCCTCCCCTTGTATTTCTTGCACCCCACCGCTACCTAATTTCTCCTTCAACGATTCCCTTTATCCAGCTTCCCTTTCCCGTACTTTTAACTCCTCCCTTTTTTCCGTATACCCTGTCCCTTTTTAAATTTTGTTTCAGTATTTCCTTCTATCCTCATTCCTGTTCCTATTTTTTAATTCTTTCCTGCTTTTCTCGTAGCCTGTCGATTCTTAAAACGTCCTTCCGTCCCTCTACCCGATTCCTTGCCCCTGTTTTTTATCTCCTCCTCTGTCCCGCACCCAGTCACATTAATAACTTTCTATGTCTCCATTTATTTAGCTTCCTGTCCGCCTTTTTATTTTTTTTTCCTGTCTATATCATACTCCGTCCATTTTAACTTGTGTTTCGATGGCTACTTTTCTGCGGTTCGCTGCCTGCGTTTTGTAATTCTCCCTCGTCTGTCCCATACCCTGACGCTGCTTCAAGTTCCCATGTCTGCTTTTGTCGAGCTCCCCATCCGTGTCTTTTAACTCTTTCCCATGTCGTGTACCCCGTTGCTTTTTACATTTTTTTGTGTGTCTGTTTTTCCACAGTCTTATTTTCAATTTATTCTCGTCTTTGCTAAAAGCCATCGCATTTCAAATTAATTTTCTTTCTACATCGAAGTTTATCCACCTCCCCGTCCTGTTTTTTGTTTTCCCATCTATGCTGTACCCCATCGCTTCTAAAATTTTCTTTCCGTGTCTACTTTAACCAATTCGCTGTCTATATTTTTTATTTGTTTCTCATCCGTGCTGTACCCTGTCGCTTTTGAAATTTTCTTCCTATGTCTCTCTGTACTTTTCTGTCTATTGTCATTTTTAACTTTTTCTTGTTTTTCCTCAATGCTTCCGCTTTTATAATTTTCCTCCTATGTCACTCTCCATCACCCTACACTTATTTTACTTTTTTTTCCTTGCCTTTCCTTAATGCCTTGGCTTTCAAAATTTCCTTTTTACATCAACTTTTATCCAGTTTTCTGTCCCCTTCCCCCCCCTCCCCAGCTTCTCCTTTACCCGGCTGCTTTTTACATGCTCTCTCCGTGTCCGCTTTAACCAATTCACTGTGTGTCATTTTTATTTTTATTCCTGTCTGTCCCGAGCCCTGTCGCTCTTTCAGTTTCTGTTCTAGGTCTACTTTTATCAAGCTCCCTATCCATATTTTTTAGTTTATTCCTGTCCGTCGTGTACCCTGTCGCTTTTAGAACTGTATTTTCGTTTGTGGCTCTGTTATTTACCATCTTCTTGGGGTTTTTTAATTGTTTCTTGGCTTTTCTTAATGCCATTGCTTATTCCATTTTTCTTTCTTGACAACATTTGTGAGGTTTGCTGTGCCTAGTTTTTACTGCTTTCCCGTACTCCGCTGCTTTTTAAATCTTCTTTCTATGTCTCTCTTCATCTGGTTTCCTGTCCCCAGTCTTAAATTTTTTCCCGCGTTTCTAGTACCGCGCTCAACTTTTTAAACTGTATTCCTGCGCGCGCTAGTTTGGGCTCGGATGTAGAGTTAGTTTTCTTCGCGGTAGCTGGTGCGGGGCTACGTGTTGGATTTGCGCCGACACCCGGCGTCGATGACGCGGGGACACGCGCCGGGTCTCGCCGAGCGGCGCTTGCGCGGCCTCAAGGGCTGTTCTGCTGCTCCCGCGGCCCCGCCGGCGAGTAGAGCGGGGGTGCGCGCGGGGTTGGGAGGGGACGCGGCCGGGACAGCGGACCCCCGGCTGCCCAAAGGGATGTTCCCGACCGTATGACGCAGCGCTTGACCAGCAAACCGGGGCTGGAGGTCGCGGGGGCGAGGGGGGCCTTAATGTCTTGACGTAACCCTGTCACGTACCACGTCGCTTTTAAAATTTTATTTCTACGTCTCCATTTATCCGGTTCCCTGTCCCGTGGTTTCGGGTTTCTGTTTTTCTTCCCCGTGTTTCCTGCCGCCCGTCGCTTTTTCTCTTCTCTTCCGCATCCCCCTCCACATCGCTCCCTTTGACAGGTTTTTAATGCCCTGACTCTGCGGCCCGTCCCTTTTCTATTTTTATGGCTCTGTCCAGCTGATGTCTTTTTAATTTTTAATTCTTTCCCGTGTTTGTCCCTTTTCACTTTCCATGACTGCCTCTATCTGCCTTCCTGTCCCTTCACACACACACCCCCACACCCACCCTCCTTTTTTGTCTTAATTCCTTCTGCTCTGGTCCCCTCGAGCAGTTTTCTCTCTGTCTCCCGATACCCAGCTGCCTGTCGCGGTACCCGCCGCTCCCAGGCCCGGCGCCGCTCGTTCTCGCCGTCCCTCCCAGCTCTCTCCCCGGCTCTCTCTCCCTCTTCTTTATCGCTCCCTCTCCCCCCTCCCCGCGCTGCAGTTCTCCCTCTTCCTCCGCCTCGACACCCACGTCCGGCTCCCGCCCCCCCCCGCCCCGGGCCTGGCTCCCCGTCCCTCGCCTCTTCTCTCCCCGCCTCTGCGCCTCCTCCCGCTTCCCTCTCCCCTCCTCCCCCTCCGCCCGGCCGCCGTTGGGCACCGAGCCCGGGCGGCAGCTCCCGGTGCGCCCGAGGGAACAAACCTGCGCCGCCCGCTTTGCCCGCCCGAGTGCGTTCCTCCGCCGCGGGGCCGGGCCCAGGCCCAGGGCAGGGGCTCCCGTGCCGCTGGAGGGCGGGGGCGGCGGCCGCTTGTTCCCGAGGGGCTGCAGCTGCGGGCCCGACGCTCGAAGCGGGCTGCAGGCGCGGCTGAGGCCGGCGCTGGCCCTGCGGTGCCCCGGGGGCGCCGCCCGGGCCCGCCCGCCGGCGGGAGCCGGCTGAGGAGCGGCGCGAAGGCCGTTCCGCAGGCAGCCGTCTGCAGCGAGGAAGGGCCGGGCCCCGCGGCGAGGTGGGAGTCCTCCCGCCCCCGCGGGAGCACGGCGCCGGCCGCGCGTCCCTACAGCCTCGCGGCGCTTCTCCCGGAGGACCGAGGCGGGGGGGGGGGGGGGGCGGCGCGCAGGCAGAGACGCCTCACGGCGCACGCGCGCGCCTCGCTCCGCCGGGTCTCTGCCCGCCTCCGGGCCGGGCCCCGCCCCCGCGGGGCGGTGCTGGTGTCCCACACACGGTTCTTCCGCCGGTGCGCGGGCAGGGGGCGAACGCGCGGAGCCGGGGTGTTGGCTTTTCTTCCGGCTGCGCGCAGAGCTCGCACCCCTCGGGCCACACTCGGGCCATGTGGCTACGCTCCGCGCAGCAGTTACCGGTGTTTTCAACGGTTGGCTCCGTCGCCCTCGTTCCCCTCGGTTCTCGCCAGCCTCGTCTCCGCTTAAAGTCACAGCGTCCTCCTTTCTTCCCGGGCGTGCTGAGCGAGGAGGGGGCTTTCCCCACCTGGGGGCAGGTTGCTATTATGCCAATTAGATGTCAATTAGATGTTAATTAGGACAGTTCCCTCAAGGTTCCGGAGCGGTGCTGCTTTTGTCATTATCTTGTTCCTCCCCTCAAGGTTGCACCTCGCAGTGAACTGCTCACAGAGACTAAACGATGCCCCCAGCTTCGTTCCTCGCGCACCTCGAGCAGCGCGGGCGGGAGCGTTGCTGCCGCGGCGTCGGGTCAGAGCCGCGCTCTTGAACGGCGGCGCGTGAGTTCCGCCTGCCCGGCTCTGCCTCGAGCGCGTGACGGCGCGTGCTCTGCCTGAGCAGCCGGGAAAATGCCTCGGAAACGACCCGCTTGTTGTGAGCGAAGCAGATGCGACGCAAGCGGGGCGTTCGGGCGGCTTTTGTAGCCTGACGTCAGCCTGCGTTCCGAGTCACGCTTGCACGTGCGCGCGCAAAACGAACGCGTGCCTGTGCAACAAGCTCCTGCTGCAGCAGAGGGATCGGGAGTCCGTGGCAGCGGTCAGCCGGGCCTGGGCGCGGCGGCTTCAGCCGGTCGTCGCGTACCGGTGTTCTTCCCGCCACCCTACGCCGGCGGGTTTCTTTAGGCGTACGCGGTGCTTAGGCGTCCTCGGCCGTCACTTAGGCCGGGCTAGCGGAGCAGGCGTCCCGAGTGACCCTTCCTCACACCGTTCCCCGCTCTCCCGCCCACACCAGCGCTGCTGCGCCCGGTGTCCCTGTCCCCTGCTTCCACTTCTGCCTCTGCCCACCCCCAGCCCAGCGCGGGCGTCGTCGGGCTCGTTAATCGTGGCTGCCTCGGGGCTCGCGAAACGGATCGCGTGCAGGAGCGGCCGGCCTCGCGGCGAGTCCCTGCAACCGCCTGGCTGCCGGGGGGGGCCGCTGCCTCGCGCTCGCCGTGCGAGTGCGCCGAGGGCTCCCCTCGTGCCTTCCGGTCCTAATCCGTCACAGCCAGCCAGGATCTTCTTTCCCAGGTGTGCTTCTAACGACAGGCCCAGGAAAGGACAGGGCCGCGTGAGCGATGGACGCTGTCGCTCCCGGGTGCGCCGCACCTGACGTACACGGGCAGTCGAATGTCTAGGGCTTGTTCGGTGGGCCTGACCATGTGGGAGATGTGGGGCCCAAATACTGAATGGCCAGAGGAATCTGGTGCCATCAGTCTGGACGCAGGTGATCCTTCCTTTGGAGGCGGTTACGAATTCTGAATCCTCCTAATCCCGTTTTTATGGTATTGTGGGCGGTGCGGGAAAAGGATAAAACGCAGCTACTTCCCAGCTCCAGGCTGGAATACCCAGGAGCCTGATGTCACGTTCAGCTGGCGTTAAGCCCTCACCAAAATTCACCTTGGCTCTGAGCCCTGCTGAAAATTGGCACGGCTGGAGCTGTAGCACTACCAGCTATCGTACCGTGTCCTGTGCGGCTCTCACTGTTCCTTTGCTCTTCCCTGTGTGCCAGAGATTCCGGCAGCACCTGGGAAGAGCTGACAGCAGCACCAGGTAACGGGAAGCTGACCCTGTTTTGACCAGCTCGTGTGAGGTCTGTGCTGCTCTTGTTGGAGAGTGTTCGGTCTGGGCTACTTCTCGTTGCCATTCGACTCGCCGTGCCTGTAGGAGGACTGGAATCGGGCACGTTATCCGGTGCCTCATTTATCTGAGGAAAGCGAAAGAACTCCTGTAAAAGGCAACTGGCGCGTGAAGTAACCTCCCTGATGCGCTTCCTTTGGACCATGTACAGGCAGCGCTCTGTTTCTAAAGTTTCAGTTATGTCGGTGAGTGCGACTACGGTCACCTCTTTCTTTGTACGAATAGAGGGGACCAGAGGGCCAGGAAAGGGCACGGCGAGACCCTTCAGCTCTCAGCGATTAGCCAAACAGCAAACCAGGAATACTTTTGTTCTGTCTGTCAGTTGTCAGGAGGCCGTACCTGTTGTTGGGTAACAACTGGGAGGATGAACACCTACTTCTTAATTTCCAGATCTGAGTGCCACAGTCACTCTATACCGGGTTACCGTTTAGGAAAAGTCAGAAAGCTTCGCTAAGTAAAATGTGACCTAGTGGATGAGGGAAAGGCTATGGGTGTTGTCCACCCGGACTTTAGTAAAGCCTTTGGCACCCTCTCCCACAGCATTCTCCTGGAGAAAGTGGTGGCTCGTGGCTTCGACAGGTTCACTCTCTGCTGGGTAAAGAACTAGTTCTTTGATTTCGCCACAGTCAGGAACAGCAAAATCTCTCCTCAAGGTTAACCTCCACAGACACGTCCTTCTACAGCTGACAAGACACTAGGTGTTTGAGGAGGTAGGGGGTGATTAGGAGTTTGGTTTTGGTTTGAATTTTTTTTATGCCCCAATTTCAGTTACAAATTAAGGAAAAAAAAATATAGGAACACAGACATACATAAAACTTTCCTCAGGAAAATAGCACAGGGAACTGGGAAAAAAGAGAGCTGGAGAGCAAGAAGAAGAGCAGTGAGCACGGAAAGAAGGGGGTGGGTGGGTGGGGGGAGTCCAAAATAGGGTCATCAGGGAGCCAGAGACAGCGAGAGGGAGAACGGACAAAAGCGACAGGCGCTGCAGGGGGGAGAGGGAGGAATGAATGAGCAGGGACAGCCAGCCAGCCAGCGACGGAGAAAGGCAAGAGACCGCACGGGCGACAGCGCGGAGAGGGAGGAATGAAAAGCGAGGGACAGGGAGCTGGGAGAGCAGAGGCGGAGAAAGAAACGGCATCACAACGTGCTACGCGGCCAAGAAGGAAGAAACGGGGACGGGGAGCCAGACAAAGAGAGCCAGGGCAAGAAAAAGTACGGACAGAGAGAGAGGAACGGAAAAATGGGGTTCCGGAGCCAGGCAGAGAGAGAGATGGTGAAAGAAAACGATAGCGACGGGCTACAGGGAGGAGAGGAAGGAGTGAAAAGGTAGGGGCGAGGAGCCAGACGCAGAGAGAACCGTGCCTCCGTGCTCTGAACGAGAGGCCCGTCTGGAAATGGAAAGTGCAGATACTAAATTTAATAAAATAATGAGGAACACAACATAGCAGAGACTTGACCAAGCGTAGCACAAAATGTAACATACACTACCCTGCGCCGTCAACTGCTGCAGCCCAGCGTCTAATGGCAGGCTTACTTTCTATTTTCCAAGGAGAGTACCACAAAAATGTAATTTTCAGATTATACAAATATTTTATCAGATGATGCAAAAACGGTAACTAAAGTTGCCTTACAGATCTACGTGAATACATAACAGCAGCAGGAAATTGCTAGACTACAAAACACTCAGCCTTCAAAGTCCACAGAAGGACATTAGGTCTTGTAAATAATCAAAGACCCTGATGCTGACACATCTCCGCAACAAGTGAGCCGCAGCGTATTTTGTTCTTTCCAGGTTTAATGAATTCATTCATTTGGGGGGGGTTATATTTGTTGGGGGTTTGTGAAGAAGGAAGTTCTTTACCTCTGCTTATGTCTTAATTCTGCCATTCCAATGCAAATCGTAACAGCTTTGTCTTTCAGTGCGTTAACCCTCAGCATCTATTTCCACAATTTCATAACCAGCTCCATCTAGTACTTTCCATTCCCTTCCGAGCACAGGACTGTGCCACCTGTGATGCGACACATAAGGGACTCTACAACAATTCCAAGAGCTAATCCCAGGAAACCCAGGATTAAAGTTCTTCTTTTCATATTTGATTTTCAGAATATTTAGAACTTTGATGGATATGACATCACGTTTTCCTTAAACCAGCTGATTGCAAAATGCTGCACTGGGCGAGAACACCATAAACAGTTTAAGACGAACGGCCACGCTCCTAAGTAAAACAATAAACCCAGCGCACGGGAGCCGCGCAGCCTCTGCTTTGGCCTTCGCCTCTCGCCATCCGCCTCCAAAGCTGCTGCCGCATCCTGCGCGCCACGCGTAGCAGGTTTCCAGCCACGGCCTGAAAGGCGGTGAGGGTAAAATACGAGAAAATGTGCCATTACGCTCTGCAGTTACGGTTAATTCAGGTCCTGGTTTACAGTCCGGTTACGGAGTAAAGCTGCAGACTTTACATCACGTATTTGCCATTCAATATGCCAGATGTATAAAAAAGCCCGATACTTTAGAAAGTGGCACAAAGCTAATTCACAACCACCACATGAAGGACGGCTATAGGAGTAATAATAATAAAAAAAAGACACTGATTAGCCTCACTATTTTCAGCAGATGACTATCTCAGCCACTTGATGGTCAGTCCTGGCAACAAATGCATCTGTTACAACCAAACGGGTGCCTTCCCTGCTCTCGCTACCCCTTGATTTTAGATATAAATAGCCTTTAAAACAATCAGGTCTGCTCCAGGAACAGAAACCAAAGGTTATTAACTACTGTGGCATGCTGTAATGATCACAGATTTGATGTGTTTTCCTGGAAACAAAGTTGAATGCAGAAACAACGCAAAGACCCAAGCACAGAAAATGAGCTAGGATCCTGGCGTACAAGCTGGTGTAGACAGAAACGTTACAGAAAAGAAGGCTAACTGGAAAGTCCTCGTTTTGCAAATGCTTACACGCTTACCAATGCATTA